>NC_134373.1:22475000-22627000 GCF_035582795.1 Mycteria americana
TTCCACTGTCTTATCTAGTTTGTGCTATATCCAATCTCTTGCTTTAATTCAAATGGAAAACTATAGCAGATGTTGCTTCTGTTCATTTAGAAATGATGAATCTTGGAGATTTTGGCTTCCCTAAATTTAGCCGAGTCAATTAGTCTTGAATAGTGGTATGGGCTCCTAATGGAAAGGATGAAAAGAACCTGGAGGATTTTATTTCATTCCAAGAGATGCTTCGCTTTCTCTCCAGAGTCTGCTTCAGTGCCAGAGTCTGGCTTTGACTAGATAAGTAGCTTTTTAGATCCCTGAAGCTAGGGGAGACAAATCCTGCTGTTGGAATCACTTCGGTAGCTGTGCGATTGTGATTATCTGTTGAAAACATCAAAAATATAAACTTGACAATGATGGGAAGAAAGAGACTTGGAACAGAACTGCAAGTAAAAGTGAAATGTCTAGGTTTTGACCTTACAACTGTTGCTTTGAATTTTATTTGTCTGTTTGGTTGGAAGATGCTCCTGATGACTCTCTTTTTGTTTTCTACATCATGTTAATAGTATCAGTATAGTTTCTTGTGAATACCTGCTGACATCAATGGAGTAAAAGAATGCCAGTAGCAGATATTGATACTACTGTTTGGAAAATGTAATTATTCTTTTATTGCTGTGGAGCAAAGTTCAATTGCATTCATAGAGTCACTTGGGGAAGAACATGATACCCGACTCTTTTTTTTGTTTGTTTGTTTGGAGAGTAAAATGCATTTGTGTTGAAAGAAAAAGGGGGAAAATTGGCAACTTAGAGACTGATTTTTTTTTTTTTTTTTTTTTTGTATTTTTACTGTAGGGAGGCTTAGTTTTTTCATGTGTGGTAAGTGAGTACGTGTGAATTAATTCAGTAGCTATTATCATTCATTCCCCATTCATACAGTACTAATTCAGAAGTGTTAGAGACGTACCATTTAACTAACGTCTTGTACTGTATTCAGAGAGGGGTCTTTGTTTTCTGTTCTAATTTATTATTGATCTTTCAGGCCCACAGCAGCAGAACTTTTAAAATGCAAATTTTTCCAGAAAGCCAAGGTAAAACGTTTAACCCTACGAGTAAATTTTGCTCTGCCTTAAAATCTACATGAAATTTCTTCTTTCCTTGTATTGATTTTTAACTTCTGAAATGTTGGTTTTGCAGAATAGAGAATACCTGATTGAAAAGCTTCTCACTAGAACGCCTAATATAGCACAAAGAGCAAAAAAGGTGAGTGTATTCACATCTTTTTCTTGACTGGTATGCAAGAGAAAGCAGGGACTGTTCAGTTGCCTTACATTTTAGTTAACTGAGCCATTCTTTTATGCAGTCCTTCAAAGACTGTGACTGTTGAATGAATGGTTTCTGCAGCCTAGCTTTCTCCAGGAAGCGCTGGGGCATTTTGACTTCTTTTCTGGCCTTGCCAAAATGATATATGGTATTTGTCATCATACATGATAAGATTTTTTCCCACTCCATTTTAGAAAGCTACAGGTGAAATGGTTGTGCAAATAGAAAGTGATCTGTGAGCATATAGGTTCATAACTGCAGAATTCATATCTTCATTGGTAACCTAGAGAAATGGTGAAGATACTATAAATGGTATTTATTGAGGACTACCTGGTTCTTTGGATTATTTCAAATGTGATGCCCAAATGTATGACAGTCAGGTCCAACCTCTGCAAAAGTGCTGCTGAGTTATTCAGACTAGTGGAGCCTTATCCCACAGGTGATGGAGTTAAACCCACAGCTATGGCATATGCTGGTCTTTCTGTGTTGCCTTTGGCACTTGTGTAAATGAGCTTACCAGGTCACGTGCAGCAGAACTAAAAAAACCCCAAACTTCTTAACAGGTAAGTATTTTAAAACTTAAGTATGAAGCAAGCTACTGTTCATAAGAGCTAATAAAGAGGAATGAATGTAGACTCCTGCTTGTTGTGTGTGCGAAATTATGGAACTCCCTTTCTGTGGTGATTTAACTCGCCATGTCTCTTCAGTATGAGGAACTAGCTTGGTGATTGCTGAGCCTCTGCAGGTGACAGAGTAGTGTGCTGAGTCCAGCTTTCTAAAAGCAGGCTTTCTGGGAGGATGTTTCGAGGGGGGCACTTCAGGAAAGGCACTGTTTCAGCCTTTGTTGGCACATCAGTTAGGCTTCAGTTACCTGGACTGGGACTTGTAAGATTTTCTGTTCTCTTTGGGAATGTCGGTTTGGCAAAATTCTACAACACTGAATTGTTCCTACAGCTGGTGGCCTATACTTGGAAGAGACTGTCAGTAAGACCTGAATGCTTTAAGTTCCTTCCAATCTTCATTTAGGCGGAAGTAATTTGGGAAATCAGTGGCAAGGATGGGGCTTTGTGAGACGCTGGAGTAGAAAGCTGGAATGGGAGGACTTGTAGAAGGGGTAGTGTGCCGAGCAGGTTAGTCAGCGTCTGCAAGGTGCAGAGGACGGGTAGGCGTAGTTCAGCGTTTGGCCATGTGGTGGCAGCAATGCCCACATAAAAAAATCATCTAACTGAGGGGAAAAATGATCGTCGTTTGTTTTTCATTTTACATTTTGGGCCATACAGGAGTAATTTAGACATGTTCTAGTACCAGCTAGGTTTCTGATAGAGCATGTGCCTCGTGCAATTCATCTCCCAGCTGTGGCCTCAGGTCAACTTTAGGGACTGCATGTTAACTCATACATACATGTACGTAGACTTATTTCTTTAAATAACTTAGCATCTGGAATTGCAAAATGAATGCAGGGTAGCCTCCCATACACCATCAGAAATAGTTTTCTGAATGACTTTTTGGACAATTCTTTCTAATTTGGAAGACGAGTGATTCTTAAGAAATCAAAGCTGTACAGTGCTAGAGACAAATTAATAGTTTTTTTAATTACAGTATAAATGGAAAAATATTTAGGTTTTAGCTAGTGAAAACGCTAAATTATTTATATTTTAAAAGGACACAATATTAAAATTCATCAGGGATTTAAAATTTAATTCACTTGTTAGAACTTTGCATGTAGCTGCTGTTTTAAGATACCATAAAATATAAATGTGTTTTAATATTAAAACTGTGGGGTTTTATTTAAAAAAGCTTGTGTAAGTAGAGTTTGGTTGCTGAACCATTAACATGTAAAATGTCTAAGAGGTCACTCTTGGAAGAAGTAACCCCTGTAATGGAAAAAAGAATGTCACTAGGGCAAGAGATGGGAAGGAGCTGGTGTCATCACTGCTTAAATTATCTTCTGTAGCACTTGGTGTGAAATGCCTATAACTAACGAGCTGTAGCACCCCTGCTAGCACAGATGTCAGATCTGCCCTGCAGTAATTTAATTTTTCTTGCTTTTACCACATGTATAATTACTTTGCCTTTTTGCCCAGAACTCCAGCCTCGGTTTAGTTTTAACTTTAAATTCTTTTCTTTTGAAAAGAAAGTGTTCTCATGTTTTGCTTCTGCCTTTACAGCTTATACTTGGCAACTGTTTTGACTAAATATGAGTTCAGGTCTGTTTGTGAAATCCTGAAAGCAGGTACACATGGTCTTGTATGTGTGAGGAAAACATTTGATGCTGTAAAGATGTGTCCTATTTTAAAACCCAATTTGATATTTAAACACCACCTACATTGTGTGTTTACAATACTGTTTAACATCAGAGTTGTAAACTACATCTTTGTGCTCATATTCCCTCTATCTCAGTGTTTCTTTATTTGCTTTTACTTCTGGTAATTTTGAAATGATGCCCTCCTTCCTGGCCCTATCCTAGTAATTAAGGATAACACTGAAACAATTCTGGACTTGACTTGCCCAGGAGGAACACATCTTCCCTCTTCCTGTGCAGAACCTGCTTGAGTATATACCGGCACTGATCCACAGAAATGAGTGTTACACCATGTAACTTCTTACTGGCAATTCTGGGTTTCATTAATGTGACTAGTCACTTGTGAGAGCATTGCTGGTGTCAAGAAGAACTGGAGAAAAGACTGTGGTGAATGGTCTGAGCTCAGTGTGGTCTGGTAAGCAGGGACATGCTCTGAGGCCGTACTTTTGTCATTGATAGAAACGTGAGAGCCCTGACTGCAGCCTCTGCCTTGTTAGGTGGTGTGATGGCAGAGCAGCCTGTCCTGTCCTGCCTGGATCAGGGCTGTGTACACCCCTGTTATACAACAGCTTAGCAAGAGTTTAGATACACTATTTATTAACATGTGTTGAAGTAGTTTTAATTTTGAATTGAATGCTAAGTCATTTCATTTGTGATTAGAATTGCTATATTTGAATTGAGGAAATTTGAAACAGCTTCCAAAATTCCACAGTCAGTTTTGAAATCTTGTCACACTAAAAAATTAATTATAACTGTAAGTACTCTGTATGCCCAAAGGCCGTGGGTCAATTTTGTGGTTTTATAATCCTGTTTCTTTAATTTTGAAAATCTGCTGCATGACTGCCACTTTTACAAAGTGAACAGGGAAAAACATGTATCTGCATTTCATTTTATTGCTCTCTGAAATGCTGCTAGTAAAAAAAAAAAAAAAAAAATCTGAGTAATAATTGGGCTTGAATTCTATTTTTGGGAAGGTGGTATTGCTCTGTGCTGTTAATAGAAGCTCTTTAGAGGTCAGAGTTGTAAGTTACCTGGAAAAACCTGTGACAGCATGAAGAGATGGTTAGTGTGAGTGATATCAGTTTTTATTAAAACTTCAGTAGAAATACCGTTACTGATGGGTTAGAATTCTAGCTCTGTAGTACAGCTAATTTAGGGAAATGATCATGTTACCTTATAGAAGAAATTAACATTCCCCTGCATTTAATGGGGAAAATATCATTAGATCCCAGATTTCTTGGACAGCTCTAACAGCATGGTTGCACCTCAGCAAGACATACATATGCAACATTTCCTTGTTTCGGTAATGGATTTAATCTGATAGATACACCTCACCAATGATGGGTGTTAGTACAGCTGGACTCCAGACCTTTTGAAAAGCAGAGAGTGACATTAGTTTGAGCTCAGATTATTAATAAAAATGTATATTCATTGCTATGATTCTTTACATTTTAGGAAATGCTTATTTCATTAATGCTGATGTATAAAGAGAAGGGATGTGCTATACTGGAACACTTTTTCTGGAAAAGAGCAGCTGAACTATAAGTATGTACTTGGCAAGACTTTGTGTGTGTGGGGGGGGGCTCCATCGCAGAGGATTAATTGTTCACTGTACCCAGAACACTGCTACAAATGAAAAAAACAGTGGAAATGTTTTTATATTGTTGGATATTACTAGAAAAAATAGAGGAGAAATTGGCATTCAGACCATGCTGGGTTTTTTGTTTATTTTCAAGAAGTTGTTGGAAGTAAAACTTAATGGAAACACTTTTTCCATAAAATGTAGATTTCACAAGAATTCACATAATCAAAAAGCAGTGCCTGTGTTAGTGCGTGGTAGTAGAAGTAGAAAGAAGCAGACACATGCAGTTGCATCAGCTTTGTTTTAACACTTCAAATAAAGGGAAAAGATTGCTGTCAGCATGTCTGCCAGGTGTACTTAAATGCAGTTGTGCCATAAGATACAAGGAACTTCATACAGTATATGGGTTTGTCCATCCTTTCTTTCATAGGGTGCTTTTACCATGTGTAGAGAGTTTGTGAGGTTGTATTTGTGCCCTCTCAAATGGAGCTAATCTAGTACAGAATAGGTGAGCTTTAAAACAAACTATGGAATAGGTGGCTCAGTTGAGTGTCTGTTCTGCTTCAGATGGCCATAAGCATCTCTACAATAACTTGTATTACTTGTTTTGGTAAGGTTTAAAAGCTCACACATGATTCATCTTAATAGTTAAAAAGTAACCCTCTCCCGTATTGGATAGTGTTTTCCAGTTCATGGGCTATCATGATTCACCTTTAGAACACCAACGTTCATCTGGTGAATGAGACACTGTCTCTTGTGTAACAGCATTGATCTGCTCATTAGCTAATGTTGTGTTCGTGACCTGTTGACTTGTTCAAACAGGTCTAGAACATGGACTAACATGAGGTTGGTGTATAATGGGAACTTTTCTGATTAGACCAGTAGCTTTAAATATTTGGCATTTATCTAAGCTGTTGACACTTTCAGTACTGGAGGAGGGTTTCATTACTGTGAAATGCAAGTGTAGTGTATTCTTAAAGGTGCTGTTGAAGGAGTCCTGGCTAAAGAATCAAATACATGATAAAGGAAGTCCAGGCACGCATGATGCTGGTGGTAGATTCTTTGATCAGGAAGTAAGTCTTGTAACTAGCCAGAAGATAATCCTATTTTATTGTCCTGTTTTTTAATGATTTGGTTTTCTGTCTCTTGCTGAGAATGTGCAGGAAGGTGCTGGTTTTACCTGTTTGCCTTCTAAGAAATGAAGCCTCAAACACTTCACTCGCATGACACCCCAAACCAGGTTGCCTCTCTTGGATTTGAAACAGTGTCTTAAGTGGAAAGTGACTCAGTGGAATTAGTTGTTGCTAAATCTGTTCCCAGTCTATAGGCCAAATCAGTATTTTGTCAATGCAGGCAGCCACAGCTGGCTTGCTAGGGTCACCTTAGTGTCATGAGGTTTCCTACTGTGCTCTCTTGAGCAAGGTGGTAGAAGAAGCCTTTCTGCCTGTCTTTGTTCATAAAAGTAACGAGGAGTTTTGGAGGATGTGGAAGTGTCTGTTAGTTGTGATTTTGTACATTTTTGGGAAGTTTGTCAGGAAGGTCATGCGGTGGGATGAGTTACAAAGAGGATTCTGTAAATGCAAGGTAGCTCAGAAGCAGTGTTGCCATCTGTTACCATTTGCTGAAAGACTAATGGAATAGCTCTGTGAGAATTTTTGCTTTCCTATGGAGAAGTTAAATCTTTAGCCTTCTTAGTTCTAAAAAAAATAAATTGAAGGGAGGGAAAAAAAAAAACCCAAACAGAAGAGCCCAGGCCCAACACTCTGAAGAAAGTGAAAAGTAAATAGGTTTTCCTGGTTAGACCTTGTAAAGCTTTTAGAAGTACAACACAAAAAAATTGCATGCCATTTGTTTTGACACTCGCCCCACTGCACTTGTGCTTGATACTGGTGATATTCTTGAAGTTCCTGGGGAGAACTGCAAGGAAGTACAGGTGTAGCAAGACATCCTTGAGACTGGGCTACCCGGTGGTATTATGGGGGACTTAATTTAGCTGAAAAGTGCTCTTGGCTCGAGAAGTTAAAATTATGGCTGGAGCTGCGAACTTCAAGGTTTTAAATCAGAACAGGTAGTTTAAGGCTTAGCAGAGCAGAAAGATGGACTGGAACAGTAATAGTTCGCATACAGAGCCCAGTTTCTGTTTAGCACTGAAAAGCAGCTCCATGAGGTTATTCAACCTGTGCATCTGCAGGTAAACATAAAGTTACGTGCTATATAAAATGAAAGGGGAAAAACGTTAACTGGATGACAAATATGTGTGCATCCTAGCTGTGCTGTGTGGGAGTCAGAGACAGCAGAGGGCAGCCACAGCTAACGCACAATGTGGCGAGCAGGGTTCAATGCTTCCTGGGCTATGCAGTCACACAGGCTGGGAGAGGCTCTAGGTCTGTGATTTTAAATGCTATAGCTTGGTTAAATGCATGCTGCTTCTTGGTATCTAACTAAAATATAAACACTGGGTTTTTTATAGAATCGGACTTTATAAAAATTGCAGATTTATGTTCACTATTTTCATGTTCATTTGTAACTTTTTGGAGAACTGCACTTAAATTTTCATTTTGATTGCCTTAATTTTTTTAAAATGTCTTGAATAAGCTTAGGTCTCTTTAAAATCTGTGTGGAATGCAGAATGTATATCACAGTAATTTCTCTTAAGTGCATAAATAAATGGAAACCTTGTAGAAAATAGAAAAGGGAAGAAATCAGAATTTCACCTTGAAATGGTATTTTCAAGCCTTTGAGCTGGAAAGTAAGTGAAAATCATAGTAAATTCTTCTTTGAATTCTACAGTCATAGACTATTTTCCTAAATATTCTTTAATGTGACCATACTGCTGGCAGTGAAACCCACCTTATTATGAGTCTTCTACTATTGAGTAATGAAAGCTGTACATGAGGCTGTATTTGTCATCTTTCTTTTCCTCTCTGGTCATTTTAAGCAAGCGAACGGCTTGGATGATGGAAAAGTATGGTGGAACTGGAAAATGCTGATTATAACAGGAGGATCCAGTGATCCCTCTAACAGAAAGCCTTTTAGTAGTGATTCACCATCATGACGCCCATTCATCTCAGCAGCCAGGGAAGATAACCAGAAGCTCTGAAGATCTGGATCTTTATCTTTCTTCTTCATCTTTCACAGTATCAAGTTACTTTGCCAATTTGCTGTATTTTTGGTTGACTTCCTTTGATTCCTGCAGGTACCTTCTTGGCCTTAGCACCTTAATTTGATTGAGGGGAAGGAGGGGGCCAGGCAGGGAGAAGAAAGAGGATATAAAAGAGCCTCTCTCTGTGTGTATTAATTAGCCACCAAGTCATGCCTGATAACCCATTTGGGATTCCTTGTTTTTGAGATGAAGTGTTACTTTTGAGGAACAATGCAACTCCTCTGCACAATTAATTGAAAAGATCCTCCTCAGGACAGGTACACAGTCATGCCTGAAAGGACTATTGTTAAAATGTGAATTAAATAATTATTTGCAGTTAATAACACTCAGTAATGAAATTTATGTAGTGGAACTAATAAATGGAGAAATAATGTCTGAAAACCAAAAATCATACTGAATTACTAAACTTGCACATTTGCCACGTTACTGGGATTTCTGCAGAAGACTTCAATTTCTCAAAACCAAAATCAGGTTTAAATTTTGGAGCAGAGATAATAAGTATGTTTCAGTATTTATATAAAACCTCATGGTTTTGGAAAGCAGAATTAGGAGTGCAGGGAATTACCTGCACTTGTTTACAAGATGTTTACATGACAAAATAGTGTCTCTAGTTTGAGCTGCTCCATTTTGCTGTCTCTAAGCAGCATTATCCCAGCAAGAGAAGACTCGGTGAAAGAGTGAAAGGAGGAGGGCTTTGGACAGGGAATCCCCCAGAGTGGGTGGGGAGTTGGTACACTGAGCATCTGTACCCATTTTTCAGCATTTCCTCTAGAGATGTAGGAATGTGCTCCCTCCCCCCCTCCCTTCAGCTTTTAATGGCTTTGTTTTCCTCTCACTGATAGCTCCACTGTATTCCATTTCTAAACTGTGAGTTTAGGTAAGATTTCATGGCAGCCTTCTCAATTGATGGCCCTGTGCTCGGGTGTCACACTCATCATCATGTGAGAGTGATACTGTTTGTGTTTGGCTATAAAAGCAAACCAGCATCATAAATATTTGAAGCAAATGGTCTTTGTTGTTGTTGTTGTTGTTGGTTTTTTTTTTTTTACCAGCTTTCTATTCTTCATTGGCTTGTGCTGTGCTATCCCTTAAAAAAGGGTGCTCTTCAAGTACCAATAGAGCTGAAGAAGTCCTATTCACTGCAGAATTACCAATTTCCTTTATGCAGTACTCTTTCATGAAAGAAAATGTAATGATCTGACATTTCTTGACTTTAAGTTGCCAGTGTAATTGATTCCAGTAGTGAGTAGAAGTCGTAATTTACACAAAAATGGTGAAGATTCCCGTATTTCCAATTCTTAAATGACTTAGGTGCCTTTTCAGTTTTTGCAATACTTTGTGCTGCATTAAGGAGGAAACAAATATTTGCAAGTTTGCATCAGTGACTCAGATTTTCCATATTGACTTATTTCATTGAAGGTAATTATAAATGTTCCATAAACATGACATTGCACACTTCAGAGCAAACAATAAATAGCTGCTTTGGAAGGGTGTGCTGGATAGATGTGAATATATATTTTATTTCCAACAGAGATGCAGTTTAAATTTTTGAAGAAAATGATTGTGAGATCGAAACATGATTTATGAAAGCTTGACCCCCGAAGTAAATTAAATATTTTTGGCCATTATTCTAATGCGAAATTTTAAATGGGATAGCAGTTTCTCTCAGTGTTGCCATGTTTTGCAGACACCATTTGCGTTTGACTTGGAATTGAAGAATTCAGTTGGAATTGACTTGGAATTGAAGGATTTGATGTTCCTGTATCGTTCTAGTGAGATAACAGATATATACGCAAGAATATTCTCTGCTCTTGCTTTTACTGACTCAGGACATAAAACCTGAAATGCTAATGACACCTCATGTCCTCCCAAAGTAAGGTCGCCTTGGAATACTGAAATTCAAACCCTTCAGACTGAGACTTTAGGGCATGGGAGATGTGTACACCAAGTAACGTGTTTGCTTCCTAGGAGCTTCCCTATGTTCTTGAGTCAAAAAGTTCTGTTTCACATACGGAATATACATAACAAAAAATGTCTAGAGACATTTTTCAGAACTGCAAAGCCTTAAATCATCTGTGTCCTTCCAGTCAGCAGTTTGGACAAAACCTAAGCATGGTTGTGCAATGTAGAGAGCAATAACAATTAATTTGATGGGGAGTATGAATGGTAACTTTTGCAAATTTTCAGGGTTCAGGACCAGCCTTACCTATCCTTTTCTGCATACATGAATTTTTTCCCCCAGGAAAGTTTCTCTGGCATGTGGTTGTGGGCAGTGAAGTAGAGGACTTGGATCTCTTCATACCATGAAATGTGTAATGCAGCAAACCTCCGCAGTTCTTGCAAAGGGAAGGGGCTTATGTCGTCCTGAGTGATGGCTTGCACATCTCAATTTTTATTCCGAGATAAGAGTTTAAGATTACTGTCTGGTCCTGAAAGGCCAGTTGCAGTTATCCCAGAATTAGTTTCTGTGCCAGATTAAATTCTTGCTGTCAAAGCAATGTTTTAGGCCTGCCTGTGCTTTTTAAAAAAAAAAAAAAAAAAGAAAACAACAAACCCAACTAAACAAAAAATCCTGAAAAAGCCAAGTCGCCCCTTTCCTGCATATGAATATGAAAAGATTGAAGTTCTGTCTAACTTCTTGTCCAAGTAGGAGAAAAACAAAGACTAAGAGAAAGAAGAGGAAGGTTTTTTTCCCATTGTATTTGCAGTATAGAGAGTGGCTTAAGAAGAGGGGATGCTAATACCGAATTACTGTGATATCTTAACACCTTTTGAGCCCTACAAAGCAGAAATGCCAGGGTGTTATTTTAGAAAAGTAGTAGTACCTCCCAGTAATAATGGTAGTCTGCATAAGTTGTGGTGAGAAAAAACAAGGTTCTCAATTGCATAAAGTACATTCAGTTTTGCAGAATTTTTGTGGCTTGCGTCAGAATAAAAATGAGACTTTGCATTATAATGAACTCAGGGGAATATAAGAATAGCCAGTAGTGAAGGGATTAGGATGTTCACATGACCTGTGAGACTGGGTTGGATGGGGACTAGCCTTCTCTTGAGGAAGTGCCTCAACTCTTGAACAAAGGATGATGTGTACATGTGGGAATTCATGCCCTGTCTTGGACCTCAGATTTTTGTTTTGTTTTGGGTTTTTTTTCAGAAATGTGGTTACAGTGTTGGTGTTCTTATGCAAAAAGACTGATGTTCTTTTGCATGAAAATATATTGTAGAAAGTGACTTCTCCATCATCTGCCTTTTACCTCAAGCGCTAAGCTGTGATTAAATGTGTAACTGTTTTAAGCAAAAGGCTTGTGCCATGATTGGATAAATGTGATGATATGCTGATTTCCTTTGTTGCATTGGAATGCAAATACATGCATAGGTGTGGGGATTGAAATTTGCTTTTGTATGTTAGGAAACATTCAGGAAAGGTTTGCAAGAGGGCTAAAGGTAAAAATTATAAAATCTGATTGCTCTACAGGCTTAAGATCTGTATGGAAGGAACTGGTCTGGGGGTTTTTTTGAGAGAAAAATACAAGCAAAATGTTGTGCTAAAACCAGAACTGTGTTCAGTAATGTCCTATTTCTCATCATTGTTTTTCCTATAAAATAACTGGCATGGTAACTGGCACTGTAAGTACTTCTCATGAAGCTGTATGAGAAGTGAAGCTCTTGGGACTTCTGATTAAAAAAAAAAAAAGGCAGGGGGGAATTGGGGATGCAAAAAACATCACCTTATCAATTACCAAGCAATATTGGCACTTTAAAGAGTAATTCAGCGTATTTGTTCTTATAGAACTTCTGCGATCTGTGTAACGGGGGAGTCCTGTCTCCTATAAGAACCATTACCGCGGTCTAGGGAAAGGTGGAGATACACAGTGTCACTTGACTGGTCTTTCTGTTTTCTGCCTGAAAGTCAAATCTGGGCTCTTACTAGGACAGGCTGCAGAAAATGAAAAATATGAGGTGTTTAAATAACCACTTTGTCATTCCTGCTCTCTGGGCATGTGGGATTGTGTATATCGTGAATACTGTACTAGCAGATGTAGCTGAAGGGCATCAGTGGTAAAATAAAAGACAATTTTATCTCCAGAAAAAGCTAAGCTTGTTGATTTGTTGGACTGCAGTATTTCCAGAAGGATGTTTGTTTAAGAAAAAAAAAAAAAGAAAAAAAAGAAATGGATTGCCTTCTGTAGATAGGCAAGTGCAAAAAATAGTTAGAAATGAGTAGGGAGCAGTGTCAGGGTTCCACAAAGACTTTTGAAAATGTGTTTTAAATGGGTGGGATCTACACATTTGTCTCTGTCCAGGAATTTGGGAAAAAATTACATTTGGGCTCTAAGTTGCCTATATATGGAGGGCAGCAAGGCACCTTCCACGTTACTGAAATGTTTAATGCTCATTAATGCCATCAATTTTGCTTACACAAATGCATCTTATTTACCATACTTTCAGGTCACCGTACTCTTTCTGTGGAGCAGAGTTAAGAATGTTGTTTTAAATCTACCCAGGACTCCATCCCAAATATTCAATTGCTGGAGACTTCAATAGGAATAGCTTAAATAATTGAGATAGCGGGAAAATCAAGGTTACTAGTTTAGTCATCTTCCTGTAGAATGAGGAAAAAGACAATAGATGCATAATACTACTCTTACTGAAAGAATGGATTTTTAATGTGGTCTAGATCATGTGCTGTACCATGTGTGAACTGCAGTAATGTTTTGTGCATGTATGCATTGGCATCCCACAGTGTGTCCTTTTAATGTTGGTTTTTTTTTTTTTTAAATTAGACACTGAAATAAAATACTAAATCTTTAAGTGGGCCCAGTTCTTTGCTGTTTTGAGTAGTTGTGAATAAGGAAGTAGAAAGATCTTAATATTCAGAAAATGTTCATTCTCTTCCTTGTCACCCTACAAAAATAAACTTGTAAAGAGATTGCAGAAGCAAAAGAACCAGTGATGAATAATAGATTCTTCTTTCCCCAGTCTCTAACATCTACATATAGCAAGCACATCAGTGCCTAGAAGACAACAATTTATGTTTTGCTTCCTTATGCTGTAGCCTGCTTTTCGTCAAGCTTTGGGACATGTGGGCAGCTTCTGCATTCTGATACTGGAGTTCTTTCTGCCAGGCTGGTTTAGGCTAACCTTCGATGGATGGGGTTTACAGTTGCCCTGTTTATCTGGTTAAGCAGACATTCTCCTGGAAAGCTGATGCATGCTGTTGTTGGCTGGGAACGTTAACTTATCTGTTTCCTACTTTAAAAGGGTGAGGACAAATTGTTCTGTCAACAGCTTAATTTATTCTTAAATCTTTGACTCTGGTGTATACTGGAATAAGCTTTAACCAGCAACAACATATACAACAACAATAATAGTAATAGGATGCTTAATATTTTTGTGGTAGTCATGATTTTTTCACTCGCTAAATTGTCCAAGCATTCTCTGTTGCAGCTGATGTTCATAATGTCTTTCTTCCACAGCTGTGGTAATGTTGTCAGCGGCTTGTTAAGTTTTTCCTCCTACAAACTGCTTTTGGTTGTAGATTACAATGTTCAGAGCTGCTTTTGTGTTGGGTGCAGTTTAAATGCCAGTCATTCAAATTCATTTTTTATTCCCTGTATGCTCTTCTGTTTTATGTGAAATATGTTTTCTAGTATGTGGTAATTTGTCTTTGTAAGGCTGAAGGCTTTCATTGTTTTCTTTATTAGCTAAAGTTATGATTCAGTTTAGGTCCTATTTTGGAAGGAGCATTTAGGTTTTTAAAACAATAAAACCCAAATTAGAATTGAGCATGTTTTAACTTGTTTCCCTTTCCTTCTGAAATACTTACTAAGAGAGGTATAATCCTAGCATAAAGAACTATTGATGCTGTGTATTTTGACTAAAGCTGATGGAGAAATTGCATTTGTAGAGCTACCGTGTGCAATGTAAAGGAACTTCCTCCTTATTTTTGTAGAGATACGAGAAGTTTGCTTCAATTCCATGCTCTGTCTCGGGTTTGCTTTGTGGCTTTGGATAAATCACTTCATTTGTCCACTTCTTTATTTCCTTCCCTAAAATGGGAGGCCTGTAGCAGGTTATCAGGAGAAATATATAGAATATTCTCAACTGCTGTAATCATTGGGGTGAAGTGCAAGCACGCTGCCTTTGGTATCAGTCTTCTAGTAGTATCTCAAATGATAACCAGTAATGAAATTCCAAATATTTACAATATTCCAAATACAGCCCTGTTGTATATTCTTGCTAGGAACAGTGTTAAGACTGTTGTTCTTACCTTCCATTTGCCTTTTCTTCCCTGTTCATCCAGCACTTCAGAAATTAGTTTTGGTCCCAGGCTGGTACTGTTTAAGACAACCCTTCTTATGCTAGCTTGTAAGAAGACTGATGAAAGGTCATTTACAATTTGGTTGGAACAAATCAATCTGAAGGAAACTGGATCTGAACAAGAATATGGATTTCAAACTACCTATAGCACTAATTGCTAATGTCATTTGAGGATGAGCATCTACTCTCATGTTGCTGGACTTTTCTGCCATTTTCAGCAGTGACACAAGAGAGATTGGGAAATTGGACCCAAGTCCACTGACAATTTTAGGCTTGCGTATGGACGTCTGCAGAGATGTGTTCTCTCCAGCAGGTTGAATCATGAATTTGCAATCAGGATGTCATTATGACAGAAACCATGGATGTAGTTGCTAAATAATGTTTACAGTCTTAAAAATCCCCCCATAGAAAGAAAAGGGGGACATAGAAAGAAGACACTTTTTACTTTCTATACGTAAACAGCAGGAGTTTGAGATACTATGTTCTTCCTAATTCATGCTACATTCTTTGAAGGACAGTTCATATGAGGGAAATGCTATACTTGATTGTAAAATAAAATCAGAAGAGAGGTTTGTCTGTTCTCTCTGTCTGTTGTAAAGCGTCATTGAATCTCATCGGAAGTTGATAAACAGGGCGTGAAGTCCAAGCTTTCTTTGGTTCTTGATTGTATGGTGTCCTTTGAGAGCTATGCAGTATTCATTCCTAAGTTATGTCTTCAAGTCTCCAAGGTAAGCATGGTTTGAACTTCCTTCCTTCTTGTCTTCAGGTAATTCCTTTCCCTCTCAGGGTAATACTAGAAGTTGGGATGAACGGTCTGTCTTGCATACACTTGACATTGTTCATTCACATTAGTTTCCTTTAGCACTTTATTTTGGGGGTAGAAAAACTCTTAATGTCCATATTTGTGAAGTATATCTTCAACATACATTTCAAAAAACACTTTTGCTGAGCAGAGCTGGGAGTTGAACTCTGTGAGAAATACAAGAGATTGTTTAAGAGGGACTTGAGATGCCCTCTGAGGCATTCATCATGTTGTATTGTCTCTCTGAATTTGGGTAGGAATATCTTTGCTGTTTGAAAATATCTTGATGATGTTATTGCTGTCTGTGTGATCTCTTCCGATCTGCTGCTGTTTCTATCAGTTTTTCCACAGGTTCCTGCAGTGACCCAGTGAGGCTGAGATTATTGGCAAAGCACAGATGAATACTTTGTGCAGTGGTGAACACAGCTTTCTATAACCTTCCATCAGTAGCCATCTAGTTTATTTTTTAGATAGCAGTCGAGTGTTATGTAGGCCATCAAGTCCCCATGAACTCCTCCTCATTTCTGTGTAGCGATTTTTGTGTTGGCCCATTGCAGTGTTTTCATTAACTTTTACAAGCTGCAGCATTTCAAAGAGCAGCTTAAGCTGCCCACTGCCAAAGGAAGGAATTTGTAAGCTTTGCCATGGGGGACTACAGTTTGATGGGAGAGAATGGGATAATCGTTTCCCTCCCTCTCCCCCGATGGGCATACTGTAATGTTTTTGCTACAAATGCTTGACACCTGAGGCACAGATTCCTGTTGTTGTATTGTGCAATGCAAGTGCTTAACAGGCTACAGTTCAGTACATGTATGTATATAACTATTCTTCAGCAAAATACTTCTGTGTATTGCACACCTGTTCTTGTAAATTGAAAGGAAACAATCAAAACAGTAAAGTATGCGAGAATGTCATCTAGAGAAACACTCTGTTTGTTTCCACCCTGATGAAGATGCATTTCTAACAGAACAATTCTGGCACCTGTGCCACGCAGTGATTGCTTATCTTTGTTCCTTTTTTCCCTTTTTTCTTTTCCTCTCCTCACAGGCCTGTTATAATGGCCCTTAGTGTACTTGCTGGGAAAGGTTTTTCCTGTGTTGAAGGTTGTTTAGGACAAAAGGGATATAGAGCTTTACCACACTCTGTGACGAACACTTCAAGAGTAATCCAAAAGGTCAGAAAGACTTGATTGTGATGAAGTGAAAATCTTCTGAAGATTTTAGTGTAGCAACTTGGCATACCTTTATAAAAATGTGCTCACTTTAATTCTGCAGTGTTTTGTGAAACAAGGGAAAAAAAGGTTAGAGCAGAAGATACGTTGGTTCCTAGCAAACTAGGACTTGGGGTAGCACAAAAGACAAGTGTTTGGTGGCCGAAGACAAGTGTTTAAGAAGAATCTGTTTCTTTAAGGGACAAAATTGCTTTAATTTTATGCCGTGGTTATCAAAAGGTCTTAGGACTTCTAATGTTATTTAAAGTGTCTTTGCCTTGATAAAGCAAACATAATATGAAAAGATTACTAGAAATTGGGGGAATAGATAAAGTGCTGAAGGGTTGCCTTCACACTACTTTTTCTTTTCTAAGCAAAGATGCAACTGGTCAATGCTGGAGCTTATTGGTTGGATTGATTATGACCGTTCTTAAACTCTTACAGATTATCATAGTCTAATAAACTGTATGAACATTGCAATGGGTGCTGACCCCTAGAGCTGATTCCTATCTAATGTGGTGCTACTGTGGTCTCCAAACTCTGCAAGGAGTCATTACAATGCTTAAATGCTTATCCTAGATACATCCCTTCTGAAAGTACAAATAATATGTTTATATAATACCAAATTAGTTTCTCCTGAAGTAAAATTGTCTCTTTTGGTTAAGTATTTGATACCAATGAAGTGTGTATCCACACTATAAAATGTTTTCCTATGCTACTGTTTCTGTTTCAGAACATAAAATAACAGCATTATGCTATTTATGGTTTTTTCATGCAGAAAAGAGGTATTTATATGAGAAAGTAGCGTATAAAAAAAGGTACTGGAAGCAGGTAGTTTGACTTCCCCCCCCCCCCCCCCCCCCCCCCAAAAATGTGAGCTGATGTGTAATGTTGATCATATAAATTAATTCATTATGAAAAAGCTGCAAAGATACTTAGGAAAAAGGTTTTTTTATGCTGAAAAGCCAACAATATGTTTATAGTGTTTGCATGTAGGAAGGGAAGAAAAAATACTGAGCCTAATACTGAAAGCCTAGTATTTGGGCTGAATAAAACAAGAAGGAATGACAAAAGATTGTGTGACAGATTTAAAGAACTTAAACTAGCATGCCACGAAAGGGAATGGAGACAAATGTGTACTGTGTCTGGATATATTTGCTCCCTGTTCATATTTATGTCTGTATCACTTTTTGGGAATTTACAATGCTTTCTTACTATAGATGATTGGGGCAACTACTGAAAATTATATTCCAGTTCCTCCTCTTGTGCAGGCTCTAGTGCTTGTGTTAGCTCATGATCAACTAAATTAAAAAGCTGATTTGGCTGCAAGCTAACTGTGTTCCATGTTAATTTTTCAATTGGGTCATCTGCACAGCTACAGGAGCACAAATGAAAGCTTGAGGAGACTTTGTATGGCAGATTGTGCACTCCAGTCATGATGCTGCATTGTAAGGGTTTGAGAGTATGTGATTTTTAGGATCCTGAGGGATTTCTGCTGCCAAAACAAGATGATCCAACTTCCTTTTCACTACCTTTGTTTCTGCCTCTTTGCTTACAGTCTTTTCTATTTGACCTCAAGATGGGCTGATTTAACCCACAAATCTTGCAAAAAACTTGTTCAGAAAAGAAAAAACTAGACTAGTTTTTCTCCCAGGCTGGTGGGTTGAATCTGCTCACTGTACAACCAGGTAGGTCCTGGTGCAGCCCTGATGGATGTCTTGGGCTTGTCTCTTCCCACGGTAGCAAACTAGCAGATTGTCTCAGTTGTCTTATCTTAGCCCTTTAAAGTGGTTCTCTGGCTGTGCCAAATTCAAAGCCTAAAATGCTTTGGCTGGATAATGTAGGTTTTATTCCTTTACTTCTTCTGGTGTATTTTTGCTTTTTATTAATGTGAGTTGAATATGGTAAAATGCTAGGTGTCTCCTAAAATACTTCACATGTGTTACTACCTATATACATTTTAATGAATCTGCTCTGGAAGAGACACTAGAAAATCTGAAGGGAAGCAGTGCTATACTAGTATCTGTTATGATAAGTTTGTATTACAACAGAAATTTAAGCTAATATGTTTGCATCCAATATGTGATATTAGAGTTGTACAGGTTTATGATGAATGAAGAGACAACTAATTTATTTGCAGACACAGTGCGCTGCTCTTGCTCTGTCCTGCACCTAGGGTCCAGGCCCTCCCTATGTGACTCGAGTCTTTGTGGCTTTAACCAGAACTGAGCCTGAGCAAAGCCACTGTTAATCAAAAATTGTGCAAATTAATTTGCTAAGTAATGCAAGTGTTAAGCATACCCACCAATAAAAAAATGTCATAGACAACAACTTCATATTTTTGAAGATTGAGTAGGTTGGGTACTTTGCTATAGCTGAAATTATTATTTCTTTCCTGTGAATATGTGTGCTGGTGGGAATCAGTCTGATTGAAACAGAGTACAAGTCTAAACTTTTGTTTTTCTGCCTTCAGACACTTTTCAAGAAAATAATTTAATTTAACACGATCTCTTATTTTACAGTAACTTATTTTCTTTTCCTTAAGCCATTTGTTTTTTGCTTATTAAAAGGCAGTCTATTTAAAAACTTGAAATGCACTCCATCTTCATCAGTAAAGCTTTCTCCCATAATTCTTTGCCAGCATCATTAAGCTCCATTAAAATCATTCTAGTTAGAATAAGTCTTCAGAACAACTGAAAATGGATGCAGAAGAGATTTTGATTAGCACACAATGTAGTGTGTGAATGTGTCTGTAAACCATTCCTTTCTGTTTGAAAAGCATGCTTTTGGTTGTGGCTGATGTCCTCTCATAGGTTCGTGTATAGCTGTTGGGAAAATGCTTGTGCTGTTAAATAAAAGCCTATGTCAGGACTGTTCCTTGAAGGATAATAAATTATATCCACAAGGACCGGGCAAATTGCCTGCTAGATTACCTTGTATCTGTGCTAATCCCTGATGATGTGGACAGTAAGAGCCCACTGATTGTGCCTGGGCTGATTGCAGCTGAGTAAGAAATTGCTGTGCTACTGCTTCTGTTGACTTTTGCTTGGTCCTCCCTTCCAAACACACAGGAGCTTTTACCAAGCCTTGAGGCAGCTAGAGCTAAAATTAGTGCATTAGGAGCCTGGTATGGGAAACAGGAAAAATAGTGCAGAATTTGTCCCTCACATGGTGGAGTAGGATATTCCTCTGGTGTCCCGCTTATGTTTCCCCTCTTCTGTTTCAAAGCAGTACAAAATATGGAGAAACTGAGTTAGGGCACTCTTACTTAGTTGTGCAGGGAAGAAATGTAAGGAAGGAATATCATAAGGACTGAAAAAGGTACAGAAATGTGCTGAGTTTCTGGAAACTTCACCCTTTCCTCTGGTTTAGCCTTATATGTGCAAGAGGGAAGGGAGAGGAGCAGATGGGTGTTTGGGGATTGAAGGAAGGAAGAGGGGTAGAGGGTGCAGACAGACACCAAGATACCTGCTTGTGCCTGCACAAGGTTTTGAAAGAAGATTCCTAAGTTTAACTCTTGCTGTTGTGGTGTCAGGCCAGTCAGCTCCAAATTATGCTTGGTCCAAATCCAGTAGAGAAATAGCTTAAGTGCCCAGCTCTCTGTGAAAAGCCACTTTTGAAAAAATGTATTAATATCTGCATCACACAGTTTGCTAGAAGCTCATGAGCTCAGACTTCTAGTGTCCTATACTGTTTTCATGCCACTCATATTTTGCTGAAGTACTTCCTGATGGGATTTAGAAGCAGCTGGAATCTGTCACATGGTGCATCTTTCCCACATTGTGGTTTGCAGCAACTGGAGGGGTTTAGAGCAAGTTTAATACCAGTTTAGTACATAAGTTTCAATACGTTGAAAAAACAGTGATTTTTCTAGACAGAAATCAGATTTTTTTTTTTTTTTTTTTTAAACATCTGGCTGTTTTGTGAGGTAGCTGTGCTGGCAGAATGCGTTTCCGTCACCAGCCATCAGAATGGTAGAACCAAGTTAATCAGTGCTCAGTATACTTCAGTGCAAGACATCGAAACACCACAGACAGGAATTGATGAAATCAAAGTTGAACCAGGCTGTTTGTATGTTACTGTGGATACTGGCAAACAGGATATACAATTTTGAGCTAAGACCATCTAGCTCATAAATTTTTTTAGAAGTTGTTTTTATTAGATGTCTTCTCCAGCAGTTTTTCTTGGTCTGAAACTGCTTTTCTGCCAAGTTAGTTCTCCCTTTTGTGTGCTGTGAACACGTAATGCTTTGTTCCTTTTGTTCTCTTACAAATGTACAGGCTGTTTTCCTGAATAACTTTTTTCCTTTTTTTATAATTCAAAAGGATATGCTTTAAGCCTTACAAATTTATAGTGCTGGGGAGCTTACCTGTTACGAGCATTTGAAGTTGTGCAGTGGGAACTCTATATTGGTTCAGTAATGTGAAATAATTAGAGAAACTGATTCTAATCTAAACACCAGTGGGGCTGCTGCTTATTGTGCTGTGCTTCCAGCCGTCTCATGAGTCTCATAAATGCATGCCAAGGTGTGGGAAGATTTGTTGGATGTTCTTTTGTTTTGCTCAAATAGGCTAAACATGATCCGGGAAAAACAACATGTTGTCAGGCTCTGAAAAAGAGCAAGATGGCATCAGAAGAGTATTTGATTTCCAGATTTAGCTGCTGGATACTCCTATTAGGACTTGTCAGACTGATCTACAGAAGTTTGCCCAATTAGTTTGGTGTGGTGCATGCCTGCCTACCTTCTCTGTCTGCATACAGCTGCTTTTTTTTTTTTTTTTTTTTTTTAATAAGGATAATTTTACTTTTAAAGTATCCTTAATGCCTTTACACATTTTAAAGCCTTTTAGCAGAAAAATAAAAGTTTTTAAGACTTGTGTCCCAAGGACAACCTTGTCTGTGTAACTTCTGCTTCCTTGAATAGCTTCCTTTCATTTTAAGGGTTATTTCATAGTAAGCAGTTGTCATCTACTTGAGCTTGTTCCTAGCAGTTGTAAAATATATCCAAACCCCATTTCCCTATATGAATTTTGCATAGCTTAGCTGTTCCCACTGGCTCAAGGATGACCCCTGAGGTCAGATGTTATTCCGGTATGCCAGTGACTCCTCCAGCAAACTAATGAAAGCATATAGCATAAAAATAACAAAGAATTGCTGATTAATGAGAACACCGATAGAGACTAATGTCTGTGTAATGGTGAACACTTAATATTTTGGTAGGTCAGACGAGTACCAGGTTCCAGTGGTCACCTCCATAAAACAGAAGATGGGGACTGGGAATGGAGTGATGATGAAATGGATGAGAAGAGTGAGGAAGGCAAAGCTGCTGTTTCTCAGGAAAAGGTAACTTTTGTTTGTGCCAAGACATTTACAGTCCGCAAGATATTCTGTCTTAATGTTAGTTTTTAGTATTTCTGCATCTTTAATGCATAAAGCTGCATAGCTCATATCTCACTGCATTTGTTTTCTAGTCACGAAGAGTGAAAGAAGAGAACATAGAGGTAAAAATGTCTTTATCAATTTTTTTTCTTCCAAGTGTTTGAGTGAAGGGATTTCTTTTTCATTTCTGTTGTTAAAAATGTGAATTGAGGTGGAAGTGTTATTCTGCAGCCTTGTATGGCAAGTACTTGTGAGGATAGAGCTGTATGCAGTTGGGCCTGTAACAATTAACTTGAGCACACACTGGATAAAACAGATAGGAAATTTAAAGTCATGTTATGTTCGTGCCCAGGAGAATTGGTTAAGATAGGTAATTTGGCTGCTTTTAATGAATCTTCATAACTGGATCACACTAATTGCTGTCTTTTTGTCAGAGTAATGATGGCTGTTTCAGGGTAGCCAGAAGATTTCCAAATAATTTTTCATTCTTAGGATTTGTATCACGACATGTAGCTTGTAATTAAAATGCTTCATCCTGTATACAGTAAAATAGTTCAGTACTGTGGCATAGTAGATTAATTCAGAGGAATAAAATACCATATTGAGTTTCATGACCCTGTGCTGAGAGTGTGGGAAGCATTGCTGCTATAAATAATTGCTTAATAGGATTACTGGCTTACAGCCAAAGTGCTCTTTTAAAAATGTCTGTTCCTTGGGTGGGTGACACTTGCCACTTCACCTGCAATTTTAGATTCTCTGATTTTCATTGGTGTCATGGAAATATTCTAAAAGACTAACAGCTTCCTGCCAGGTTTGGTCCTGTTAGCTCCTGTGATGACCCCAGTCTTTCCGTTGCAGAGCTAGTTTACATAGCGCTTCAGCATCTGAGATGTCGTATGTAAGCTGAGTACGAAAAAAAAAAAAAGGACTTTCACCAGACAGTCTTTTTATGTCTTAGAAATTGAGAGTTCTGCAGTTTGTGACTCAGTTTATACAGGCAACTCTTGAGTTACCTATGAGTTACTATGAGTTGTTTAGTTTATGAGGGAGAAAAAAGCCTCTGCTTGAGTCTTCTGTTGATTTTTGTTTTCCTAAATGCTCCAGAAGATGACTTGGAACTGAGACTAGTGCAGCTTGTCACTGTTGGTGTGTGCCTGTTGGTCTTTGGGCTGCACATTCCTATACACTGAAGTAACAGGTCTGTTGAAGATGCAGAAATAATGTAGTAGTTTATATGAATGGAAGGAACTTAATTGAAGTAGAAAAAAATCTACTCCCCTTTTAGTGATTAGGTAATTTTCCGAATATTCATTAACTTTTGTTTATAATACACAGATTAGAAAATATGGATCTTGTGTAACACTTTTCTTTTTTAAAGTAGCTTTAATGTGAAAAACTGTTGGAAAACAATCAAATGAGATTTGTGATGCAAGTCTTTATTTTGGGAGGACTTGACTGTAACCTTTGAACAAGCTTCTATGCCAAGTTCAGTATGAAATCATAGTAGGGTAGAGGACCCTGAAGTACTCTGTATGTAGGATACACTTTTGCTTGAGACTTCTTATAAACGGTAGTTCGGGGCTGGAGAGAGTATCATAGCGTGAGGGAGGAGTGATAGTGTGAAAGATACCTGTATTCCTGATTTTTCTCTGTGAAAGACATTCTCTGAGCTGTGATGCCCACTTTGATATGCTGCTAGTTCTTTGCAGATGAGTAGATACAAGAGTTCCTTAACAACCAAAACTGTTACACAAAAATAATGTGAGTAATAGCTTGGTATTCTCACTGTGTGCGTATTATTTAATAGGTTATTGGAGCTTTGATGCAAGGTGGAGTAAAAGCTCTTACACTCAGTGCTTTAGTGCAGGCCTTATCATTTATATTTCTATAATTGAAATATGGCAGTTTCACTGGTATCAGCTATGTTTTAGACTGTGTTACTGAAAGTATTTAAAAGGTTTTTGAGAGTTAGAGGATGTGTAAAATATTCTGTGCTAACTTCAAACTGTTAGCATGGCAAGTATTTCGGGATTTTTTTTTTTTTCCTTTGGCATCCATTGTAAGACTTTGCTTTTTTCTTTCATAGTCTCAGCCTGCTGTTAGTGACGAATATAGTGAAGTTCCATGTGCAGTGAATCTTGTCTTAAGATTAAGGTAAGAGATTCTTCTATTTATTTTAGCATTCCTTTTTAGTTGTCTGTATTATTCTTGATCTCCCTCATTACTTTCATAATATTAACATAAAATAAGTGTTAACCTCTTTAATCTCCCAGCATGACCAGTATGAATAGTGTTTCTGTGACTAATTGCTGTCTTTTAATTGCTTACTGAAATAGTGTAAAATGAAAAGCAGAATATGAATGTGGCTTCAGGCTAAGTGTACCCTTCATTAAGTATTTTCTTTCTTTTTTTTCCTTGCAATGCAGGATCACAGTGAGAGATTTTTAATGAGTTTCTTTCACACTTCAGCAGTCAGCCTCTGACAGAAATAAACCATAGCTGTATTACAAGTTGCCTACTCAAAACGTTTTTCACTGGCGAGTTTGATCAGCTACTGTGGAGAATTGACAGATATTTTAGAAAATGGATACAAATATGTTGTCTAACTTAAATTTTACATAGTTAAAATGAGTCAGATTACCTTTAATTAAAATGAGTTTATAACTAAGATTTGAATTGTTTAATTATGCAGACTAGTTCTTGGATAAAAGCTTTTTTTCATAAGAAGCTTTGATAACTTTTTATGTATTTACAGCCATTTTCCTTAAATGTCTAACTTAGTTAAAAAAATTACTGCCACTTACTTTAAAACTTGTTTACATCCAGTTTGTATTGACAGGATATCTATGAGAGGTTGTAAACTCTTAATTATTGCTATGGGGAAAAGTTAAATGTTATGGGTTTTTTATGCTAACAAAAAGATAAAAAGTCAAAGAGAGAAATATTTACAAAATTACAACCAGTATATTAGAAACAAATAGCAGATTTATGCATAACAAGTAGCTTTAAAACAGTAACATCAAAAACTGTTAGTAATCAGAAAAAAAAAAATCTACACAGAATAAGTGCCAAGTTCCAAAACCTATTATCTTCCCTTTTCTTTGACTACTTTTCTAGTGACAGCTGCAAAAAATTGCGTGGCTGCCAAAGGTTGTTTACTGAAGGGAGGAGTAATAAATTTTATTGTGGGGAGAGAAAAGACTTAGAGATTATTTGGAATTGGTTTAGTTGTCCAATTTACATAACTGCCCAGTTATGCTATCAATATTCTTTTTCATCTCTCTGCTGACAGACAGGTAGATGAAACCATTTCCAAAACAGACCAATTTATACTGCTATATGGATGTACTAGTGAGGTGCTCTGGGTATTTTTAAATTACGATGAAACCTGTAGAGTGATTAGCTACTACCCAGTTACTTGCAGTGTTGGCATATCCACAGGGCAAACATTTTAGTCCTCCAAGTAGAGTGAAATGTCAGGGATTATGCTTTCAGTTTTCTGCAGCTCTTAAGCCACAAGTGAAGGAAGATTGATCCTAGGAGACTTGAGTTTCCAAACTCTCATTTGCACGATGAACTTTTGTTCTTGTTAAGAATCCTCCTAATTCAGGGGTGAAAAAATTCCCTTCCCCTACCCTCCCTAAAAGCAAGCCTGTAGTAACTAGGTTCATGTGTTACAATTATGAAGGTTTAGATGGTTATTGGTAGAGAGGGCAGAAACATGAATTTCCATTTTAGGAACCAGAATGTTTCCTTTAAAAAAAAACAAAATAGTCTTGAACAGCAGATACACTCTGGAGCCTGGGAACACTGTTGGTGGTGTCTTGGAAGAAACAAAAATCTGATGCATAATTTTGCAGAGTGAATTTTGTTAATTTAAGATGACCTACTTTCGAGGGAAGAATGGTCTGTGCAAACTCCTGGCCCCGTGTGAGCTCTGGCTGTGTCCTGCCTCAGTAGGAGGTGGGCTGAGTTATATATCTTTGCACTGTGTGTCTGGATTTCTTTCTGATGGAAACCTGAGCATGTGAGTAGGGTCAGAGCTAGCACATAATCAGTGTGTGTGTGTGTGGATGGCTGCGGGGTATATAGGAGCGCAGGGTATACCAAGCAGCACTTTTTTCCTCTAGTTGGGACTTTGCGAAGTGCATCTCTGAGAATGAGGGCTACAAGCTCCCTATACCTCTGCCCGGTGGTGTAGATTCAGAGTTAGTACTTAAGCATTTAATCATATTTGCTACTTTAAAGGCAAGAGTTATTTTGTTTATGGAACATTCACAGAAATTCAGGGTAGCCACTGGCTGGCTGCTATATACATTGTGTTTAGCAAGGTATCTGCGATGGCAATTGAATACTTGTGCTTTTTCTCCACTGTTGATGCCGGGAGGGGAAGAGCTGAGGCTGCTGTGAGCATGGTAGGGCTGTGCAGTCTGCTGAATATTTGTCAAGAGTTATATTCAAATGTCTTGTTCTTCAGAAAATTAACAGAAGCCTTATTTGGGGAAAGGAGCTGGTGATCATTTGTTAACTTTTAACAAAATACTTATGTTTCTTCTATTATCGGATTACCTGTGGGGAGTTATCTCAGCTCATTTGCCTGTCAGTGTCAAGTATATATATCTGTCTCTATATATATGTATATAGTGTGTATATATATATATATATATACACACATATATATATCTGTCAGTATATTCTGTTAAAACCTTTTCATCTTTGACCTTACTTTAGGCACATTCATAGTGGCTCTGGCCTGGCAATGAGTGGTTGCACCTGAGGGTAGAGGACTCCTGGGTTCCGCATTTTTGGGTCTAGGTCTAGCTGCAGTGAGCAAATTCAGAAAAGCCAGCTCTGGATAAATAGCAACTGTAGTAACAGTATAGTGCTGCTTTATGGGCATAGGATTAGAAGTCTTCCTCCCCAGCCCCAAAGAGTCTCTGTGCTTGGACCTTACCACTCTGCTAAACAAAGGCCAGAGTAGGTTTGCGGCTGGCATTCCAGTGAAGTATTGACAAGCTTGTACCACACCAGGTATAAGGTAAGTAACAAGCTACAGAGATGCTGTTTGGGGAAGACAGTAGTGTTCAGAATATTAAAGTGTTAGCACTTGAACTATTGCTGTAATCTGTTTTGCACTAATTCAGCTGTTTTTTCTATTTTGTTAGCAGAAGGGCAGTTGTATGGGGTTCCTTCATAAAAGTTTGAAAAACAAATTTCCTGTGTCATAGGATGTAAACCTGGAGGCCCTCAGTGACTCACGGTCAGTCCTGGGTTAGAGAGGAAGCCACCCTCTGCATTCTAGCTGTCCTTATGCTGGGATCATTGCAAGGTGAATGAGCTTACATTTAGCTGTATATGGAGAAAGATGCTCTGGCTCCTAACTGCCCCCTTTCTTGTAATTAACTTACCAAGTAAACATTTTTTGAGCATCTGAAAGTAAAAATACTGCTAGTTTTGGCATTTGTAGTGAATAAAAGCGGTGTAGATGGCTGGCTTTGTGTCATGCAGCATTCCCTTGGGATTGTAAGGTAGTAAACAGCTAATATCCTCACAGGGGTTTCTGCATTTATCCACCTTCACTGCAGATTTTAAAATATTCTGTTGATGTCTTTTGGTGAATTGATCATTAAGTCATATAGCTGATAGAGACTTGAGCACATCAGAGGATTTTTATGGGATTTGTTAAAATGAGCCATAAGTTGCGAACCATATTATTATGGAGCAAGTTAGCTACAGTATGAGGATAGAAACAATTTCCTGTGATGCTTCATCTGCTACTATTATATAGCTTTTAAAGTATGGCTTGATATTCAGATAAACGTTGTGAACATTAGATGCCAGACTCGAAGACACAAAGCTCAGTATATCATCCAAAATGTTGGAATCTTTTTCTTTTAAAATAATTCACTTGAGGCAATCAAATTATATAAACTGCAGTAGCTTGATGAGTTCAGAACACACTGGTTTTAGATGCTGAGAATTACTGTTTAAAAAAAAAAAAGATAGTTCAGTACTGATGTGGGTAAAAATGTAAATACTGGCAAAATACAAGAGGAATGAATTGACTGACGGGGAGGATGAGAGGAGAAGGGAAGTAACCACATCAAGAGAAGGCTCAGGAAGGTCTCATCTCTTCATTGCTTTCCTTTTGCTTCCCCAGAGAGGAGCCATGGGGTAAGGTGACAGTGAAAGGTGAGCATCTCAGATGGGAAGGAGCCCTTCCTATGTGATGGAGGCTGGCTGGGCTCGGACCTGAGGGGAGAAGGCATTTCCCCAGGGTCTTCAGGCAAGAAGAGATGGTGGAGAGAAAACTGATGGCACTTGCAGTACTGCTGAGTCTTTGGCTGGGGAACTACCTTGGTTGCAGAGAGTTTGTCATGGAAGTTGAACAAACATTTAGAGCCTGATGAGTAAAAACAACTTAATATGAGGCTTGGGAGTGTGGGCCAAAAGGTTTGACGAATAGCGCCTGGAGATTTGGGATAGGGCAAAGCCCAGGGAGATGAGCAGCCTTCATCAGGAGAGAGAAAACAAACAAACAAAGTAAATGCTCTTCTGGCTTGTTTTTTTCCCCTCTTTTACAATGAGGCTATGCTACACCAAAAAGCATCAAATTTTAGATGATAGTTTTGCATTTTTTTTTCCTAGTAGTACATTCCAAAAAAGGTTAATAGTACCCATAAAAATTAAAAATTACCTTCCTAAAGGAGGAATTCTGGCAGAAGAATAAATGCATTTCAGTAATTCTCTTACTGGATGGTCAGGTTCTGTTATTTTTTCCCAAACAGAGCAGGGTTGGACTTATTCAGTAATCGAGTAGGGAATGCCAAATTAACACCAGCCTGTGTTTAGTGCAAATGCCTTGTTGTAGATGAGAAGCACAACTCGCATTCTGAAACAATCTTTAAAGAATCCCATGGCACTCTTTATACAAGTGCTGGTATTTAACTCTGTTAGTCTGGATGGTTTCCAACTTAAGTATCTGATTTTTTCCATCCTTAACTTGTATTTAATACCTTTTTGTTTTAGTAGTTTTCTCAGTGGGACTGACTTGTAAAACTATTCTCTACTATCAGAGTTGCTTCTTCAGTTGGAGACGGCAATTTCCAATTTATTTTCTATCTTTTGCACTGTTGTGTCTTGGAGTATGTTGCCCCAGAAGTGAAATTAGCAGCAGTGTGTTTTAGATAATTCCATCCAAGGCTTTTGAAAGGCTCTGGTATTAAATACTAAATACAGACCATTAATATTTTAAAGCTCAAGTTTAATTAGGAGACTGTGCTTGAATTTTGCAATGAACTGAAAATACTCGTTCTCAGTTGCTTGATCTTTTGCCGTGGTGTGTAACTATGACCCAGACTGCCTGAGCGAGTTACGTTGAAATGCTGATGCTTCTGTATCGTCAGCCTCACAGAGGGAGAGGAATTTGAGAGCGGGGAGGAAAGAAATCTCTAATCCAAGTTTTCTCCTGTGAGGCTGTGCACACTGTGTGTCTTGGCAGCAGACCCTGGCAGGTACTCTGCAAAGAGAGGTTTAAGGCAATTGTCTGTGATTGTCCTCCGACGGGACTGTTCATACCACTGGGAAAGGGGGTGAGGAGGGATTATCACTCTTGATTTGAAATTTCCAGTCTAGCCACCGAGTTGTTACAGTTACAGATTTAGGAAGGTCACTGTCAGAGGGTTTGACTATTTGGATTAATAACAGAGACATTTCATATTAAATTAGGAGACTTGTTAATGGTTAATAGTTAAGAATTGCAAATTATCTGAAGCAATCTAAGATGGTTAAATTAGCTCCTATGACAGGAAGATAATTTACTGACGGTAATTTGGAATGTCCCAGGACCTAATTTAATACAGTTCCTGCGCACTAGATGAATTAAGCCGTGGAAGAACAAAAGGGGCAAATGGAAAATTTTTAGTTGATGCACTGGGATACTTCTGTTACGTTCCTGTGTATCTTATTTAAAATAGCGTGTAGAGAAAATGCTAAGGCAGAATTGTATGTAATGGCACTCTGATGGTGTTATTTACAGATAAGCGTTTGTGCGTGTCTGTATTTCTTACAAAAACATTTTTTCAGCTAATGGTTTCTCACACTTTGAAATTGTGTGTCATTTGATCCCTTCTGAGGAGTATGTCTTCTGGGGAGCTGGACAGACAGATACAATTCAGAATGACAAGTCCAAGGAGTAGCTAGTAGCAGGCAGTTGCCTATGCTGTGCTACAGCAGGAGAGTTGTTAGGACTTAAGTGAAATCTGATTTCCTCTGCGTGCCAGAACATAGATGATGAGATACCACTCATTAGTCTGAGCTGAAGCCGAAGTGCTAATCTTCCTGCTTTTATGTAGGCCTGTTTTTTTGACCTCTTACTTACAAAATTCGTTACATGTAAAGTTACAAAAAAGCGTACTTGGCTGGAGGTACCTAGTAGAGCTACTCTCATCTTGTTAATATTTAAGTTTGAGACATAGATTTTTAGGAGAAAAAAAACAAACCTATAAACAAGCAAACGCCAAAATCTGTTCTGGCTAAAGGTGGAATGAGCTTGATAATTGGCTCAGTACCATAACCCAGAGTTCTTGATTCTCTCTATTTTTTTTTTTCCTTCTAGTTTTTTTGGTATCTTAGAAAACTTACATCATTCCAATCTCTTTTGTAAGAATTGGGGCTGATATGTATCCTTCACCAAGGGCAAGTATTTCTCATCATTCTTGCTATTTAGAATGGCTTCTGTTCTCCAGTGTATTTAATGACAAAATCCACAAACTCCCAGCTGTGTGGTAGATTTACAACTGGAAAGTAACAGAACTTCTCTATAGTCTGGGAGTTGATCCAGTAACAAACACCATAAACAAAACCATTTGTAGAATTCTTGAAGTAAATGTACCTGTGATTACAGTATTGAGCACTGTCCTATATTTTAATTTGCCATCACCTCTAAGGCTTTGCCCTGGGAATCAGGAGGTGTGGGGACATGGTTACTGAACTGAATTTTATTTTCACACATGGAGACTTGATTTAAATAACCTGTTGAATCTTGATTAAATCATGACTGAAATCAGTAAGGAGGAACCCTTGATTAAACTAGTGATTCTAATCCTGTTTTCCGTTTGTACCTCTATTATTTCCTTCAAAGCTTGCTCTTTAAAAATGGTAAATTATGCATTTCTTATTCACCACTTAGGGATGCTTTTATGCCTTGCTGTATTTTTATTGAAAATAAATTAAGCATTTAAAAATTTATTTTAATTATGACCTAAATAATCCTGGATGCAGTTGCTATACCATCACTTATTTACTAGACAACTGGTATATTTGTTTATCAAAACAACTTTTGTATGTAAAATTGATAATTAAGTGAGCCAACGAATCAATATATTGTTTCTGCTTATTAAATTCAGCTTATCAAGAAGATTTGCATGTCTAAATATTTAGATGGCAAGGAATTAAGCATTTAACCTGCATAGCTGTGGTTGTAAATTATGTAGGCAATTGCATTTGGGGATGTTGCTGATACTGAAATTTTAAAATCACTAGAGCTTTTTTGTTCCATTCTGACTTTTTATTGTATTATTTACAAAAAAAAAAGAAAAAAAGAGGGGGAACAAAAAACAACAAAGAAACCCAAACACCACCCCAACCTCCTTTATCTTAAAGGAAATAGTTTAAAGCTTGAGTTGGCCTCAGTGTTAAAAGTAATTTTATTTGTATTATTAATGGCATGTATGTTAATGGTCAACTGTAATGTGGCTTACCTTTTGATAATTCAAAATTTAATTCTAATTAGATATTTTTCTAATAGTTTTAAAGACATGAGAAGCCACACTCTTTCATCCATTGAATGTGGTGACATAGTACATTTAGCGGGGTTGAAACCATTTTAAATAATTTTGTCTGTTTTGGCTGCTTGTTCCCACTTAGTGTTGTGGTTCTCTAGCTTTCCACTTTGCACTGGTAGGGGTGTTTCTGGGACTGTGTTGGGTCACTATAAAGCAGTCAGGTTTTGGTTGGTTTGTGACTTCTGATATTTTTGAGGGGAAGGCAAAATTTTAACTGAACTCATTTCATTGACCCTGTTTTGCTCCACAAAGCAATTGTCATTGCAGCTATAGTGGGGCCAGTGAATGGCCACAAGAGGTGCACTGGGACACAGGTGGGACAAGAACTTAACATATGAGCAGGCTTTGCTGGTGAAGCCTGTTTGGTGTAAAGCTACTTTTGAGAAAGTTTGGCCCATGGCAGGAAAACTAGATTAAACCTTTTGTAGATTTTAAAACAGAGCTTAGACTTTTTGCTATACTTCCCACTCTTCTTGATAAGCTAGTTGGGATCCATGAATTTTAGACGGATGTTATGCAGATTGTCATAATTTTATGGTGGCTCAGATGTCTTTCTGATTTACCTACAAGTCTCCTTTGGTTGTGACAGTAATGTAATGATAGATCATCAGGAGTGAAAAACTCCAAGCCAATGGCATTGAAAGGATGCACACATCCAAGGAGTTTTTGATTCAACATATTTAAAACATTCTTTGCTTTGGATAACGCAAAACGTTTCTCTGAGCCTTTCCTCAAAGCCTGTTTTGTGCACTTGGGGACTTACACGTCTCTATTAAAAAACCCATATTTCTGTAGAACCTGTTGCAAGTCTTTTGTCTTGATTTTATAAATGAAATCACTTTTCTAGAGCTCTGTTCTGAAGTACTCCTGGCAATGATCTGCCTTTCACACTTTCTGATTTAACTGAAATTTTGCTTCAAGGATTTTGGCCATTTTACAACACTGTACTTAGAGAATTTTTCACTGGACTAACAGGTTCTAATCTCTCTTCTTATACACCAGGCATGTAGAAGCATACAAAGTAAGCCTTCGTGTGTTTAATCTGTTGGTTGCTCTGGTATCTTTTATCAGTCAGGCAGATGGTGTACCGCTTCAGTCACACAGCTAATACCGGTTTGACTTCCTTAAACTGTGCACTGATCAATAATGTTTGGTATCAAGCAATACAGAGATCTTTCAGAGATATACTCGGCATGGGTAAGTTAAACTTGGCAAATCCAAGACAGGCAACTATAACCGCCATGTGCTGTAATGTTTAACAAAGTGATCAAATTACATGCATGGCAGTTGTCCTCTCTGTTATTGAAATGCTCCCACTGAATACTTCAGGGTGATTGTTTTTTAACATTATTGATGTCATCTGTACTTAACTCTAGTTCTTTCTAGGAACAAGTCAGTTTTAGATCACTTCTGGTTTTGACCAAGCATTGAGGTTTTGCCACATTAATAAATTCTCAGTATAACTGCGTACTGCCCTTCATTGTATTTCAAGTACTTGTTAAAAATATTGTTGCTTTTCACAAGTTAAGTCTTTACCACTGCTTTTTAAAAAACTTTTGTGCTAATTCAGGAATAATTTTAGGGAAAAAACTTATGATTAATATTGCCCCCTCCGCAGCAACAAAACCGATAGCTGTTTGTCTAAGTTGTCCCCCGGCTGATATATGAGAGCAGGTGGGAAGTGTGAGCCTTAAAAAAAGATGATGCAAGTGAATGCTGCTTTTCACTGCCTGTGCAGAGAAATGGGCCACTGAGAACTGAGGTAAAAAATATATTGTTTGTTCCAGAGTTTGCTGTTTGACTTACCTGAGAATGAATATAACAAGGAAAAAAACTGAAGGGCTTATAATGTTGTTTTCATTTAGCTTCTGGCATTAGCAGCTGCAGAAGGAGAGAACACCCTATTTAAAAGCACGTTTAGGTATAGATATATCTAAAATGTCTGTAGTTCCAACACTTCTGTGTCAAGGAATGAAAACTTGAGGCTGTAAACCAGTGGATGGAGAGGAAGGACTTAATGTTCATGTGTTGCTTCTAAAATGATAAACACAGTTTTGCATACTTGCCTGGTGATACTTGCTTGTATCAGCTAGTTTTCTTGTGTTTCTTCTATCGCACAAATTGTGCATTTTCTTAGTTTTACTATCATATCCCATCCATTTTTACTAGCTTGAAAGCACTCTAGTTTCTTTTAAGTCTTAAGCAACTTGGGACTGGTCAGCTGTGGATAGAACTGTTGAAGTCCTTTCCTGCTGGAGGAGCTGTCGGCTACCCTGGAGCTGTGGACAGTGTTCTTAGCTGATCTAATTGTGACCATAACAATTCACTTGGTAGCTACTTTTTGTAATGTACACTTGCCTTTTCTGTATGGTAGATGGCATACAGATGGTAAATCCTTAACAGGTAACTGCTGTCTCATTCCAACAGCTTAACAGCCAAATGACAGCATTTCATTGTGACATTGGCGGTTTTTCAGTCTTGAAAACATCATTTGGCTGTGTTTTGCCATTAGTATTGCTGCTACCTCTTGAAATACAGTTTTTAACAAGTGTGTTGCATCATTTCAGGGATCTGCTCTTTATCTAAGAACACGTAAAGATTAAATGGTAGTGGCAGTGTTTTGTATATTTAACTTTTGAGTCCTATAACTTGATCTTGAAGCATCATATGCTAAACATATTTCCTTATTCCAGTAATGTATATGGAGCAGGATAAGTTGTAAACCCATAGAGTTTTTTCAGAACCACTGAAGTAAATGGTAAAGTTTTAACGGACTTCAAAGAACTGTATATTTCAGGACTACGTTTTACTAATACAGAGAGACTTTAGTCCCATTCTACTTGGTGGCAATCTAGAAGCAGGACAGACTTCAAACATCTATTTTGCTCCTACCAAAAGTTAACAGAAATGCCCTTCCATTTAATCTAGAATTGACCTGGAGTCATTAAAAATAAGTTGAGAAGAACCATCTCTCTTCACAATGCTGAACAGACATGATCTGCTCTTGATAGTATGGTAATGTGTAATGGAGAGGCCTGGATATTGATTAGTAAATGACAACTGAGCATGGAAGTGTTTGAGAGAAAGATGTTTACATAAACATGTGGTGAATCCTCAGGAGGCTAATGCTTCTTTACAGTAAATGCTGTCTTCTGTTGTGTTTATGTGATCCTACAGGAGCTTTAAAGTTCTGATTCACAAAATTACTTTAATAAACAGACTTCCTGTTGTTACTGTTTTGGTTCTGCTGCGTGCAAGGTTCCATGACTTCAGAAGAAAAAAAAAAGCGGGGTGAGGGGGAAGAAGTGAGCTGTGATTTTTTTTTTTTTTTTTTTTTTTTTTTTTGGTAGGTGTAGGAGAGGGTTCTAGCTTTCCCTGCCCTAGCTGAATGGATAAATTCCCATGGCTGAAGCATAAGAAAATTGCAAGGCAAGGAAAGTGAAGGGACAGAAGATTTAGATACTAGGCCAAACCTCGAATTTGGGACCAATGGATACATTAACTTTCAAAGATTCTTCTCCCACATCCTCTTTGCAATACTGAAAGTACAGTGCCAGTTTGCATTTCACTGTTTTGTGTATATTAACTGTGTTGTGTAAATACAGTTGAAACAAAGTTTTAATTAATCAAAACTGAGATTAGAAACAGGTACTACATATCTTCAGTACAGGCTATTTAATAGACAATACTTAAAAAGGGGTACTGCATCACTTAATCAGGGTTCTCCTTGAATCAAGCTCTATAGCTTGCCGTGAAGTAAATTCCACTGTAAAAAAAAAAAAAAACCAAAAAACACACAAAAAACCCCCTGGTAAATTATTGAAATTATTGCCCACTGAGAAAGTAAACTCAGACTTGTTTTCATGGAGTGGTGCTGTCTCCATCTGTTTCATTGCTACTGTGAGTAGTTTTCTCCATGTATAATACAGGACATTGACTGAAAAATTGTGGAATAAACTAACACTGTAAAAACTAGGTTACAAAGGGAACCATGTTTAACTTGTGCATTATGCCTTAAGTACGTGAAAGTGAGAAATGGGTAATAAGTTATTGTGAGAAGGAAGATGACCTTTTGAATTTGAATAACATTTGGTGTGGCCAAATAACATTTTTCCCTCCAGCATTAGAATAGCATGGAAAAAAATGTAAGCAAAATTTCTTTAAAAAAAACCTACAAACCCTAGTCTTCTGTGGTTTTCCCTCAGTTATATTTCTTGCATTGTACACACAAAGATCTTGCCCCAGAGATGTAGAATGAAAATTGGATGAGTACAGCTCTAGGGTGTACAACCTACCTATCATTCTGATTAGTCCCCTTCATTTTGATATGAACTTCTGCTTTCTCTGCAGTCTAAATGAACAAGTCATTTAAATGCTTCTGTGGTTTTAATTACACCAGCAACTGCAGTGAGGCAATGCAAATACTATACTACTTGCCCTTGTTTCTTAAGCTATGCCGTCTTGTTTTTTCCATTCTAACTTAGTTTGCTTCTGTGGTAGTTTCAATACAGTTCAAATTTTGGAGGGGAGGAACATCTGTGAGACCTACATTTTGTACAAGTGTGATAAATTTAACATTTATTTTCAGTGTGTGTGTTTTGTTAAAGCACACTGACTTAGACTTGGCCAGTGTCACTAGTCCCTGACGGTGGGGGAAATTCTGTTCTGGTGGGAACAGGGCTTGTAGGAGTATGGGGAGGGGCAAGGCTGGTTGGTGAAGGGTGCCATGTGGCACCATGTGTTATGGTGTCATTCGTAATAAAGTTTTTACAGTTTTAACTGAAGACTAATGTATTTCTGGTTCCAGAGAAGAATACGTATTCTGCTGTTGTCTTTTCCACTAGCCAGAGTTGTTAGGGTTTGACAAAACTGGCCATGGACAAAGTTTTCCATTTTAGGGAGTGCACACTTGATGCAGATTTTTTTTTTTTTAACATGTAGATCAGTTCTGTTGCTGAGTTATAACTAGTGAAGATCTGAAAATTGGATGGAAGAAATAAGTGCTCTGCTGACTTTCTTCTGAGAATGCTTTCTTGCTTATGATTTGGTTAATTGGACCATGGCCCTCCTCAATGCTGGTCAGGCCTTGAAAGTGCAGGGAGAGTCCCTTTTACCAGGTGACCTGTTCTTTACAAATAATGCAGGTGCTGTGGCCTCTTAACTACCTGCCCACATGGGCAAACCAAGGACCCTTGCCTGGGCAGAGCGTGTATTTTGTTGACCATACCATAAAGCATAGCTTTTGGGTTTTCATTGTTTTGGTTTTTTTTTTTTTTTTTTTGAATGTTTTCACTTAGTTCTCCTTGACTAGTAATGTCCTTCATGTTCAACTGGTGCTCAGGAAAAAGAGGATGACAGAAGAAAGATACATATATATATATATATATATATATATATATATATACATCTTCCTTCTTATGTCTATATATATCTATATAAAGATATATAGAGAGATGGATATAGATATATATCTCCTCTTTCATCTATTAAAAAATATATATTTTTTTATTGCAATCAAAAAAAATGGTTGTAAACCACATGTGATGATTGAGTAGCTGAAGTCTGAAAATTCAGCAAGCGATGCACAGACAAAACCTGTGTGTTCTTACATGCATGCGCGCATCCTTCTTTTGGCTTACCTTATTTGAGAATTTTTTTCTTATTTTGGGAAGGAAGCATATACAGTTACTTAGCTATGGTAAGATGTGTCTTATCCAGGAATACAGACTCTCCCTAAGGGCTATATGGAAAATGCTGAAACTTGTGGGAAATAGAAGCTGATGTTTCAGATAACTCTGCGTAAGATGTGGTGGATAAATCTGTGGGGAAAAAAAAAGTAGTAGTAACAAAGAGTGAAGATCTGCTGCTTGATACATAATCAAGCTATCCCAGTATGATTTAGACCTTAAGTTTAATTCCAAGACATCTAATTTTCTTGAATCTCACTTACATGATAGACGTTCTGCGTTTAAGGACAAAAGAAATGATGACATTTAATGTCTCCAATTTACAGTTGCATCATTACGCAAACATGATTTCCTATTTTAATTCAACAATGTAGATCTTTTATCAAGCATGTGGAACATAGTTAATTGACTATAGCAGGAATTATGCTATCATTAGGTAATTATTTGAAAGGCTTTGTCTTTAAATGCGAATACCTGAAATATCTTTCATGTCTTGGGATTTTCTCAGTAGAACCACGTCAATCTGAACAGCTGCATAATTTGTTTATTCTCTAATCCTGATTTTTGTAAATATCGGCATTGTTCTGCAAATAATTTCCTTCAAAACAGAGCATCTTTATTTCATATCCTAATGACAGGATGGTCTGAGTTCACGGGTGAGGGGCTAAGTGATGAAGTTGGCCCATGTGCTTTTTCTGGTTCTTTGAGGAAGTGTTATTCCTTAGAAAATCAGATCTAGCAATCTGAGTGTGCACATCAAGTGGTCTGGATGAAAACAAAATAATAATGAAGAGTTGCAAAATATGTTTTCATGAAGTGTAAAGTTTTAAATTCTGAAATTACTTTGCAGGAAAGGTGGCTGCCAAAATGCCTTAGCGTGGCGTGCTTTGGTGTCACCCTTATTCAAAGCAGTTCTGTGGAATTCCTTCTGTTGGAGGTGACTGCATAATGAAAAGCAACCTGCAGGAAATTAATAAACTGCAGTGTGCTAAAATGCACAAAATTTACTACTTTTTAAAAGAGATGGGCTGTTTTTATCCATGATAATCAAGGTATATTAGTCTTTAATGGCACAGAGCAAGAAGAAAATAAGAGATTTTATAAGAGATGGCAAAAAGGTCTGAGTTTGCATTTTAAAGTAGAAATAACTTTTTCACAAACGCATTAGAGAAACTAGGGACCATTAAGAAATGATGAAGATAAAATTATTAATCACAAAGATACTAAGTGCCTTTCTTCAAATCCTATTTCTATTTAGCAGAAATAAAGTCTGTGTGCTGCTGCATGATAAGAGTGTAATAGATGTAAGTAAAAAAGAGAACGCCAGTGGAACAAATGAAACGCTGCTTGGAAACTCTGCCTCCAGATAAATCAACAAGTCCAAACAGTTGTCACCAAAGTGTATCAAGGGAACTAGCAAACTAATTTGCAGTAACAGTGACACTAACTAGAACCAGAGAAGTGTCTGAAGACTGGAGAAGAGTATGAACAGCTTTTAGTGGAGAAGTCGAGTGCATCTTCTATTTGGGGGAATATGTAATGCCATAAATAATTTATGGAAATCAATAAATGTCTGGAAATAATGGAACCATAAGCAAAAGCACTTACAGGCTTCTGGCAAATTAATCTTGCCAAACTTCGTTTTGATTTCCTGAATAGTAGAATCATAGAATAAAGTCATAGAATCATTTAGGTTGGAAAAGACCTTTAAGATCATAAAGTCCAACCATTAACTTAGCACTGCCAAGTTCACCACTACACCATGTCCCTAAGTGCTGTATCTACACGTCTTTTAAATACCCCCAGGGATGGGGACTCAACCACTTCCCTGGGCAACCTGTTCCAGTGCTTGACAACCCTTTCGGTGAAGAAATTGTTCCTAATATCCAGTCTAAACCTCCCCTGGCACAACTTGAGGCCATTTTCTCTTGTCCTATGGCTTCTTAGTTGGGAGAAGAGACTGAGACCCACCTCACTACAGCCTCCTTTCATGTGGATGTAGAGAATGGTAAGGCCTCCCCTAAGCCTCCTTTTCTCCAGCCTAAACAAGCCCAGTTCCCTCAGCTGCTCCTCATAAGGCTTGTTCTCCAGACTCTTCACCACCTTCATTGCCCTTCTCTGGACACGCTCCAGCACCTCAATGTCTCTCTTGTAGCGAGGGGCCCAAAACTGAACACAGTATTCGAGGTGTGGCCTCACTGGTGCCGAGTACAGGGGCATGATCACTTCCCTAGTCCTGCTGGCCACACTATTTTTGATACAAGCCAGGATGCTGTTGGCCTTCTTGGCCACCTGGGCATGCTGCTGGCTCATACTCAGCTGGCTGTCAACCAACACTCCCAGGTCCTTTTCTGCCAGGCAGCTTTCCAGCCACTCTTCCCCAAGCCTGTAGCGTTGCATGGGGTGGTTGTGGCCCAAGTGCAGGACCTGGCACTTGGTCTTGTTGAACCTCATACAGTTGGCCTCGGCCCATCGATCTAGCCTGTCCAGGTCCCTCTGCAGAGCCTTCCTACCCTCAAGGAGATCAACACTCCCGCACAACTTGGTGTCATCTGCAAACTTACTGAGGGTGCACTCCATCCCCTCATCCAGATCATTGATAAAGATATTAAACAGAACTGGCCCCAGTACTGAGCCCTGGGGAACACCTCATACAGTTGGCCTCAGCCCATCGATCTAGCCTGTCCAGGTCCCTCTGCAGAGCCTTCCTACCCTCAAGGAGATCAACACTCCCACACAACTTGGTGTCATCTGCAAACTTACTGAGGGTGCACTCCATCCCCTCATCCAGATCATTGATAAAGATATTAAACAGAACTGGCCCCAGTACTGAGCCCTGGGGAACACCACTTGTGACCGGCCACAAACTGGAGTAAACTCCATTCACCACCACTCTTTGGGCCCAGCCATCCAGCCAATTCTTCACCCAGTGAAGAGTAGGTGGTAGTAGTGTATCATTAAAGAGAAAGCAGCAGTGTCCTAACTTCAAAATAGTTCAGAGTGTAACAATTCCAGATAGCGAAGTTGGGTGGCTGAATACATATCAACGTTCCCTGAATTTTCACCTTTGCTTAAATAAACAGATTTGACTCATTAACTTTCTATTTGGGACATTCTGCAGTTTGGAGACAAAGTAAAATATGCCCAGTTTGCACCCTGCTCGAGGAAAGAGTCTGTTTCAGGAGCAGCTGGTCTTTCACTTAGCTGTATCAGTCTGTTAGAAAGCTGGTAATTTTCATGAGAGTTCATAATTGCTCAGTGCCTTTTTATATGGTGGATGTTCTACTTATGGAAGGTCTGTGGAAAGATACAACCTGAGAGCATAAGGTATTAGTTTCTAGATACAACTGTAAGAGTGCAAAATCTACAGAATTACTTCTCAGTTGGTTTTAGTGTTTGACTTTGTGGAAGAAGATATGCAGGCAGGAGCAATTCAGTATAGGTGCCAATAAGAAGCAAAACTTTCTGATTTACTTCTGCAAAAGTGTGAGATAAAGTTTTTATTCCCTTGATTTGCTTCTTCAAAAGTGTGTGCAGGAAACGAGTATCTAAATCTGAGTTGCATCCCACATTCAGTCAAAACATATTTTATTTAAGAAGAATGCTAAATTTCTGTGCAACTTCCATTTTTTGGAAAGCGGCAGCTTTAACAAGCTTATTAGATATAATAAATTTCAGCAAAGGGAAGTGGGTTGTTGAAAGGGAACTAGGGAACTCAGAGATGGGTCATATGTTGGTTTGGTTTTTGTTTTTTAGTTGGTTTTTTTTTTTTTTTTTTTTTTTAATAAAAAAAACAGAAAGCCATCCAGGTTTTTCTAGGAGCCGGGGGGGGGGGAGAACAGAGATTCATACTCATTCTCTGTTGAATACAAATAGATAGTGTAATATTCCATACAAGGGCAGTAGATTTCTACCACAGAAGTAAATGAGCCTTGTAAATCTATACCTGCTAGCTGCATTATCTTCAACTTTTGCTAGTGATCTTAAACTCCCATAGTTTTTTATTCAGAGTAGAGTTTTGGGAACCTGAAACTCCTTCAGCTTTGAAGCGTTCAGTATATTCAGTCAATGAGTACTTTTCATTTTAAGCACTGCATGTGGCATACTTACTTTTCAGGGTTTGCTATCTTGCTTTTGTCTGTGTTGCCAATCATTTTGGGTTTTGTGTTCCTGGATGTTGCTGGTTTTTGACTCTGTAATATTTTTATAAGTATTTAGCAAGTGATAATAGCTGTAAGTCACAGCTGAGTATGCCTGCCTATTGGATTTAGTTTTCCCACAGCAAGACTTCATGGCCTGGTACGCTGAAATATGAGCTTGCATACAGTTTCCTTGCTGAGGAGAAGAATAATGGACTGCAAAACACATTCTGTTCCTATTAGCTTTTCAAGTGGATTGAGCTATTCATTGGAAAAAGAGTGTGCTACAGCAATTAAGTTCATCCCTATGCTCAGTTGGCTTGCCATTTCCAAAAATGAGATGGACGTCTATTTTGCGAAGAGGCTAATGTTTTATTGATGGTAGAAATTATTAACTAAAACTGAAGCTGGAAACGTGCAAAGAATGGTTATTTGGAGCACAGTATGAGACTAAAGGAATTCTTTAACGTAGGTATTAAGTCCCTTATGACTGTGTCATACACTGAACTGATTAAAGCACTCTTTGTGGCAAATGGAAAGGCAGAAAACCTTTGGCTTTCACGGTCTGCTGCTTATTTTAGCGTGGATAGAACCTCAATGCTGAGACAATGGTGGTCAGTGAAAGAAGTTACTCATTTCATAACAGCTGTATAAACACTGCATCAAACAGTGCTTTTCAGCATTTAACATTTGCTAGATACTTTGTCTCTTAAACAAGCATCTCTGTATACACGTGATCTCAGATAGGGAGCTTTAAGTCCAAGTGAATATTTTGTTACTCTTGGAGGAGAAGGGGTAATACATACTATCCAGACTATGTTGAACTAGTAGAGTCAGTACCGCAGAGTGTCTTTTGAAGATAGAAAGGAAAATATTTATTGGAGGACCTAATTTTATCCTTTAGGTTACCGAAGGCATTTTTCAGCTTAAGCATATCTTTCTGTTAGTTTTTCCCAAAATACTGCCTGAAAATGCAGTGGAGTCTTTCCAGTCTAGGTGCTTTGGGAGAGCAGTGTTGTTCAAGTTAAGGAAATTCACGCTACAAAAATTCAGTCATCAATGCCATCGGTATTCTTTGGGTGTAGGAACTGAATAGTTGTTCTGTTCTTCATTACATTTTAACGTATACACTGAATGTTTTTCAGGAACTCCAGGAAAGAACTTAATGACATACGGTTTGAGTTTACTCCAGGCAGAGGTAAGGCGCCTTCAATTGAATTACACTCTTATTGCTTAAAAAGGTATTTCAGAAATTGATTACTGCTTATGGTTAATACAAACTACTTCTCTGGAATGTTTCCTACTGTTCAGAGCTTTATATTGAACTTCACTTGAACAAGAATAGCAGATGTATGTAAATTCTAGTGGCAAGGTTGCATAATATATAGTATATATTAGAAGACTTGATCCACAGTATGCTTTATCAATTTCATGTCTTATTGAAACAATCTAGCACTATGTAAGATCTTGCATAGCAATATTTACAGCTTTGGAATTTCTATTTTCACATTTGGAAAACATCATAGGAAACAGAATACAGTAGCTGTAAAGGTGTATGTGGTGATGGTGGTAATATTTGAGTTCCTTTCCCCTTTGTAATAAAAGAAGTTCTGTTAACAAGTTTGAAGTACACACCATTTTTCAAATGCTGTCTTCAGCTAGAAGTTGAGTTGCATCTCTAGCTTTGATATCATCACCAGAAAGAAATTTTGGCATTGAAACTTTAAACTCTACTGCATGCTTGTAGAACTGTGTTGACTTTCCAGTGCTAAGAGTTGTAAGAACTTGTAAAACTTACTTTTGTTTGAAGAAAACAAAGTATTACTGGGATAAAATGCACAGGAAGCTGATATGTTGAGTAAGAAGGCATCGTCCTTGTTACATAGCAAGCCTTTGAACTATGAACACATTTTGTATTTCTCAGAAGTCAGTATTCACTATATTTAGAATAGCCTTCAAAGAGCTTCCACCTAAAAATGAATCCAGATTGGAAAAGGTGTCTCTTTTCCTGTAAATCATAGTATGTTTCATGTGCAGTAGTTCTGTGCATGGATATACTCTCTGTTGTCTACCTGCATTTCTCATTGATTTTGGCAATGGGTAATAACAAAAGAGACTTCTTACTTAATTGGGCACAGAGTATCCTGGTTTAGTCACTTGTCAAAAGAATTACTTAAATACTCTCTAAGCAGTTACATAAGCAATTCAAGAATTCTTACTTGGTCAAAAAATAGAGGATATGGCATAGTAAAGTACACCAGGACTGTTCCTAGCAGTCAGTCACTGAGGCAGCCAGAAGGCAGCTATGATTCTCATCTCTCCAGAGCTCTCCAGAAATTGTAGCTAGCTCAGCTATATAGTTTTTCACCTGTGTGTGTTTCTTGAGGAAATGATGCAACACGTAATTGCCTCAAAGCATGCACTCTATGCAGATATTTAGTGTTGAGGCCATATTACAGTTGAGACTTAGCTGGAATTTAGGCTTGTTCCTGCTGTTTCCTGCTAGTTACCTCTAAGCCTTCTAAAGTCTTCATCCAGGAGCAAGTACTAGTCACAGGGACTTAGAAATTAAGCCACTTGGGTGCAGCAATTGATGCAAAATCGATCCAAAGCTCTGAATTTCCTGGGTCACAGTACTTAAAAGCTATTTTAAGCCTAAAGCTTAAAATAATGACTGTTCATGTAACTCCTTTGCCCCACTGGTAACAAACAAGAAAGCATATATAGCACGTCTCTATCTAGATATGCAGAACAATGGAGGAGATAAAGAAAACAGTGAAAACACCACCAAAACATAGTTTATTTTCTTGGTTGTGAAGATACTGAACTTGTAAACTGTGTAGGAGTGCGTAGTTAGATAACAGAGGAGAAATGCTAGTGGCCAGGAAAGGTCTGTAGGGGGTTTGAAATGAATCAAATCATCACCTCATGTGATTTGCTGTGCAGAGGCTGATAAGATAATTATCTTTTTTCCTCCTAATTAAAGATAATTTTTAATTCAACCCTGCCTCCACGGGTGTTTTGGAACTAAAATATATTTTTGTTAAATTGCATTGGATGACTGATAGTTTTTGTTGGTTTTGTGGGCTCTCATACTTATTCATTTCACCTTTTGGACAGACACAGCAGATGGCGTTTCTCAGGAGCTGTTCTCTGCAGGCCTGGTTGATGGCCATGATGTAGTTATAGGTAAATTACATTTTTGTTTGCAATTATGCTCTTGTGACAAGTTTGTGTTAAATGGATGTGAAAAATGTTATCTCTAATGCTGGTTTTCAAAAAATCCTTTTTGTCCTAATTTTGCTTTCATGTATGCATAGTGCAGTCAACAAGCCAATTTTGATACCAGTCCAAGGATTGTTTTTGGAAGTCAGAACTCTTTAGTGGCTTGAGAGGGATGATATAATATAGATCTCCTGCAGGTTTATTTACAATTCAATGATTGATCATTTTTGTACTAACTTAATTTTTTTTTGTCTAACAATGAAATGATTTCGCAAAGAGTGCTTTGGCAGCTCTGAAATTAGTAAGTATTCTGCTTGGGTTCATGGAAGTAGAAGCAAGCCAGAGTTCAGGATCTATGGAAATTGCACCTAGAGATACTATTTCTATGGTAAAAAAAAAAGGATAACCAGAAATGTTTTCTGGCTGCTGAGAAGAAAGATACTTCTCTATTTTTCTATTCTGTGCTTCAGTAATTTTTTAATTTTTTTTTTTTTTTAAATGAAATTCAGTGCCTGGCAAAGATGATTAATTTGGAAGTGCTTATTTCCCTGCAGTTTCTCCTCTTCTTCTGGTTGCTCAAGACAGGTAGATATATAGTTACCAAAATCAGAGGGGGGCTAGTAGATGCTAAATGTGTGCATACTGAATTGGGGAATACTAGCAAATCAATCTTTGTGTTGTGATCAAAGAAGTTCATGTCAGTTGGTTCAGATATCATTACCAAACTCCTCAATGATATGGACAGTGTTTTACAAATCTGTAAGTTCATGTGACTTGCCTGGAAGATTATCTAAATACATTTAGATACATGTAGCTAAAATATTTCAGAGAGAAGCCAATATTTTTTGCTTTTCTATGTTCAGAATACAGGTTGATTCTAGCTGATCTAAGAAACAAAAGCCCTACCTATGCTTTTGTTTTAATTTCTAAAGAAAAAGTATTTAGAGGAGGTTTGCAGATGATACAGGCTAGCAGGCACTCTTCTCCTAACTCAGTTCTACTGTGCTGTTACTATAAGGGTTCAGGGGAGAGAGGTAGCTTGGCCTTTGTTGCCTTTTAAACATCCAGTATGAAAAATGTCATTACCATACTGCTGCTGATGTTTTTGTTAGAATTTTCATTGCCACAAGATACCTTACTTCAGTTAGAAATAATAAATTAATTTTTTTTTTCTGGCTAAGAGAAGAATTGTTACCTGTTAGCTATCCCACCTGCCTAGGCAGTCAGCTGGCACACTGTTGCACAGAAGTCAGGGTCACAGCTGGCGATGCTGCAGTGCAAGTCCTGTGGGATCCAGTGAGAACCTTTTTCCCTTCTTCGCTCTTCCCTTTTCCCTTTGCTGCAAAGTTCTCTTCCAGTGCACAGTGCCAGTACTTCTATAGAAATGGCACCATGAATGGGTTTTGTTGTCATCTTTCAGGGGGAGTGATGGGGGAAAGGCAAATGAAGATAGATATCCCTCATGGCTTTAGTGATGGGACTTTGGTCCTTGAAGAAGCACGAATATTTAAATAAGTAAGATTTCCCTAGCAGGCTTGGTTAGAGACACTGTCTAGTTAATAATAAAAGTTTATTTCCTTGCTTAGTTCCTGCTTTGAATTGTATCAGACTTTGATTTTTAGCACTATGATGATGGTCCTTTCTGTTCTTTCCTGTTTACCTTTTTATTGTGGTATTAAAAAAAAAGTAAGGAAATAAATTTTCTTGTATATAATGAAAGCATTCAACTTTAATTTCATTTCATTAACTATAATCAGTTTATATGTTCATTTTTCTGTGATGTTTTAACTTACCTCAAGTTCCACAGGCACAAATTCTTGCATGACTTTGTACTATAATTTTCACTTGTGTCTGCTTCACCCATGAAGTTGTTCAAGTTTTCCAATATGTTTGGACATAGTTACCTTCCTTGAAAATTACTTTAGATTTCATGTTTTACTGAAAGACAAGTTCTGCTAAATGCGATTTTATTTTTAATTAAAAAAAATTAAAGTTGGACTTAAGTTAGAATATGTTTGTGATTTGCTTTGGGAAAACTGGCTACATGTTGTATGGGCATGGAATAAAACAACTTGCATGCAAGCAGGTTATTGCAAATTTCAGAATTTCATTGTAGCAGTGCAGTCCTAATAAATATTTCAGTCCCTTAGTTTGAAGCAATAGCTCATATAAGAGAGCAGATGGTGCTAAAAATGTAAATCTGCTTACAAAACTAATTTTCTGTGTAAAATAATTTTGCCACCTTGTTCACTTGAAATTAAAAGGTTTAAAATCTTCCTGTATAGGAAGAGGGGAATAGCATAGAAGAGCTTGGTTGACCTTCTTCACTGGAAGAACTGATTCCACTAGCTTCCAGATTGAAAGCAGCTGATAAATTACCTTTCACTTTTCAGCTGAAGCATGCAGAAATTCAGCCTCTATAACATGAATGAATATGAAGTTCTGAGGTAGTCTCACAAAAGTTGTTCCTGTAGTTTCTTTTAATGGATGTTGGAACGTGTAGAGGCTGGGAGAAAAAAGAAAGGTGAAAATACCTGTGCCTATGTGGAACTCAACAGTTTGTTGGCGTAACAGCTGATTTTCTGAAAGGACACTTGAATAGGAGTCAGCAAATGCTGTTGTGGAAAATATGGCTATGGGGTACGTGGGCTGAAGCTGTTAGTGGGGACCAGCTGACATGTAAGTTCTATAGAATTTGCTGCTAAGCATCAACACGCTTCACCTTTTGAGTCTTACTGGATTTGCTTCACTTAACACAGGCTTCCCGGGAAGATTTCCATTCTGATAAGCAGTAAGTTCAGCTACCTGTTCTGCAGAGAAGCAAAAATCCCATCTTGCATGTTCAGTTCTGGCTACGATTGACTGGTTTCTGTTCTTATTGACAGTAGTATTATTCCACAGGAGGTCCCTAGATCAAGGGAATCAGTGCAGAGAACTTTGTTTAAAAGCAGACTAGAGTTTGTGTTTGCAGAGGGGAATAAGTCTTGGAGCTTATATGTAGGCATTGGCATCTATCTGATGAGGTATTTTTATGCAATACCGAAATAGCTATGTTAAATCATATGAAAGATCTGAAATATTTTCAAAACAGATTTTGAGATTAAATATGTCTCTCTGTGTATATGCAATATATGTATATTAGCTAGTAAACATTCATCTAGTAATGCTTTATTATATTTTTGATACCATAAAGGAAACTCAAATCATATCAAGTCATTTCTGTTGAAAATCACATAGTTGCAATCCTACTTCACTGGTGTATACAATGTGCATGTAATTTCAGCGAAGCCTTAGGCTATACTTAGTCTTCCAGAGACCTTGCCTAAATTTCAGAACCTAAAGGTGTCTTTACAGTTATTAAATTGCAGTATATATTAAAAAAATTACTTCCCTTCCTGAATACTGCTTAAATAAAAGCCTTGGTATCCATGCCATCAAGAAATGTACAGTTGCCCTTTACTATCTATATTAATGTACCTTTATTTTAGGTATTTTTGTCAAAAAGTATCTGTGAATACCTTAAGCATCATGGAAGATGTACCTTCACTTTTAAATACACCAGACATTAACTACTGGTAAATGGATATCTGTCTTTCGTGTTGGAGCCAGACCCAGGTATCCCCTTAGTAACCAGAGGAACAGCTTTTAGTCAGTCAAAACAAAAGCTTTCTGCCTAATGTGTTTAGAAGAACCAGCTGAAAACCCAATAGATCATATTTTGAAATGAGAGCGTATTTTGACAGTAGCAAGCTTTTTCATCAACATCTTGTATATTTTCTTATAAGTGTGAATACAATAGATGCCATAATAGTTTGACTAAGGGTTTTGGGATTGTTGGATTTGTTTTGGGGGGGGAGGGGGCGGAATAGCCTTTTTATTTGGTGCAGTTACTGTGGTAAGTAGACAGGACTTAAATTGGCATCTAGAATAAAAAAAAAAATCATGGTTGTGGATGAGTTATTTGGCCATGAGTGCAGAGAACATGTGTCTGACCAAATCCAGGATGACATTATTTCAAGGGAAGTTAAACAGCAAGTAATATGTATGTTTCCCAATTAATCACAGTATTAAAGCATTTGAAATTGAAGCAGCTGTCTTACAGTGTCATGTCTGGTGATGCTGAAGGTACTTTCATGCTAAAATGGAAAGATGAAAAAGCAGAAGCCCAGTTTGTTAGAATGCTGTCTGTAACAACATCTTGACTCATAGTGGCACTGATAATCCAAGTCATAGAAAAGCCACAGAGTTACACAGTGAATATCCGTTTGCTTTCCTTGGTTTTGCTCTGCATTTGTTTATACCTGGTTTACTTTGCTATCTTGTTAGGTTAATCATGTTTGAACTGAATGAAGTAATGCCTTTTGTTCAGCTAGTTCCGGCTTATCATCTTACTGTAATCAGAAAATGGGGTAGTGCTGCACGAGTAGAAAACATATTGCATTAATTTATGTCCTCAAAAAGCAGTAATGTTGCTATGGGTAGGTGACTTGGATAGCACTACCATTTGAAGGCAGCATAGGTTTGTCATTTAATATCAGTAAGGTTTTGAGATGCACTGATTTTTGTAATCTTTGAGGGAATTTGTTAGAAGTTTTGGTCTTTTCTTGTGTCTCTTTATTCTTGTGGTTCAAACTGAGTGAAATAACTGAATTTTTAGTTAAGTGTATCATGTTTTTGTATGTTCCAAAGCTCAGTGTACCCATAAACTTTCTAATGAGAAAATGCCTTTATAGACCCTAACAATTAATTTCAAACAATAGACTAAATACTTTGTGTTTACCTTTTAATGTATTAGCCAGAAAGAAAACTTAAAGATTTAATGAAAAACTGACTGTATTTTAAGGCATTTTGTAGAAACTCTTGTGCCTTCAATGTGCGCACATAACTCCGTATCTCTTTAGCAAGATATGCACATGCATTACAGATAAACCCTGGGGATTTTAGAGATATTCTATCTAAGGACTTAAATATTTCAACACATCTGGCTCATTTAGAGCTAATGCATTGAAGGGTGACTCATAATGACTAGACTGCCGGGAGTTCTGGAAGCTTGAGGTACACCCGCAGGTAATCAAGCTTTGCATCTAATTGCGCCTTCAAAGTTATTTTAGCTATATGTGTTGTACGTAAAAGGTGCACTTGAGAAAGTATATTGTGTGAAACTGGCTGGTTTCATGCAAGTTCCCACCTTGCTGAATTTTCAGTGTGGTGGAAACTTAGAAGTTCAAGGTGAAAAAAACCAATATTGTGTTAGGTGAATAATCACTGCTGCTGTAATGGTGGTTGTGGCAGAACTATAAATATGTGATGTAAGAAATTCTCCAAGTGTGCAAATTATTCTCTACACTTACGTGAATATTCATGTATCATAGTAAATGTGCTTATCTTACAGCCATGATCAAGTGAATAATAATTTGTAGTTAATTTAAGAAAAAAAAAAGGTGGAATTGTCAGTTGCCTTCAAAGAAAGTTCCTTTTTTCAGCATGCAGTCCACCAGTTCCTACTTAACTGTGTAAATGAGGAACAAATCCATCTGTTTTAGTGGGATTAGTTTGGGTTTTGCCTGATACAGTAGGTGATAAACTCTTAGGCCTGAAGTGTGTTCCCTGCCCTCATAGGTCTGAATTGTAGTTTTGAGGTCTTTCTTTTCTAGTTTAAAAAAAAAAGAAAAAAAACCCCACAAACCCCAAAAAACCCCAAAACAAAAAAGAACCCTGTAAATTTGAATCAGAAATTGCAAAGACAGCAATGTAAGTAATGTTCCTCTTTTCAATAGTAATTTAGTTGCTGTTATTTGTTTCCTTGGCATTCACTTCTCTGCAAGTGGTTAGTATGTCAAAATAAGGATTTATTGAGGTTCTTCAAACTAGAGGTAGTCTATAGCAGAACCTAACTCCTGCACATCAGGGCGTCTTTTCTAAATATATTTTTCCTTGTTTCAAGTTTCAGATAGAAAGTATTGAAGTAGCCTGGCTGCTATTTCATCATCTTAATAGTTTTGTCAGAACAATATCTATAATTCATAGCAGAACTCGGGACAGGAAGAGTTGTGAAGATACGATGGGGAAAGGAGATTACCAAGTGATAATATGCATAGCAGAATGTGACCTGCCTTATTTCTGCATAGACCTACATTTCAACTCTAATCCAGCATGATGAAGGTATTTGTTAGAGCTGTCTTCAATATCTTGATGACTATGAAACTGTTGTCAAAACCTGTGTCTGAAAGCTAGCACTTGCTTTCTATATTCAGTCATTGGCAAACGATTTTTTCAACCTTGTACTCTGACTCATTCTTTTGTATAGAGAATTTATGAGCACAATTGACTGTAATATCTCAGACTTGTTAAATATCCCTACTAGCAATGCTGGGCAGCAGGTCTAAATTTTTATATTTTTATTTTAAATGTTCATTTGAGACTAGACTGAGGTTTAGAATGCTCAGGATCATCAAAATGCTTTTCTCAAAATGAAGGGGAAATTGTGAAATCCGTATATATTCCTCCCTCATCTTCCTGGGTAATCTACCCCATTAGACACATGCAGAATCAAGGTCTGAAACAGATAAGCATTTAAGCATCCAAATATATTCTACTTACCTTTTCATAACACTTTGTTTTAAATGTGCAGTGGTTTGCCTAAGTGTTCTTCACACACTCTGGGGGGAAAAAAAATCAATCTGAAATATCAACCTTCTATTTTTTCATAAGTTTCTGGGAAAAGGTACTATTTGCCAGCTATATTAATATTTTAATTTAATCAATACAAACAGTTATCACCAATTCAGTCTTTTTTCTTTTTTTTTTCTTCCCCTCACAGATTGTAGAATGTAAAACATTACCTTGGGATCAGATATCCATACTAAATTGAGAATTTGGGAGTTTAATAATGTGTTACTGAAATTGAAATAGGTAGATTTTTAGTACTAACTTATTTCATTTTCCATTTTGATACAGTGCTCCTGTTTAATAAAATATACTGCTTCTGTTGGGTGGGAATTTTTCCATCAGCCACGTACAGAAAAAATAAATCTTGTATATTACTTTATCATTCCTTGGTTTTCCAATTTTTGTCTGTGACCCCTGGGTATTAATACCCCATGTTAATGGATCTTAATGTGAAGTCATTTGAGGTCTACTATTATTCCATGAACTCTTTTATTTTTTTCAGTTTGAGCAAGGATAAATATTTAAAGTCTTCATTTGTCTGTAGAGGTCAATTAGGAATATATGTCCCTAATGTCTGTTCCATGCCTTTGCCTGTTCCACTCTTGAATAACACAGCATAACTGGTTAGTTGTTAAAGCTTTGGTCCCACTTCACCACCCCCCCCCTTTTTTTTTTTTTTTGGAACAAGATACCCTGATGCCAAACTACTAGTTAATGTCCTTAAAAATGTCTACAATGATGGGAACTAGCTCAAACCTTGGTTGTCTGCATACAATAAATGAATTAATACCTAAGTTAAATCAGCACAGATTTTGGTACTCGCTAGGGGTAGCACAACCTGCGCCTATGAGTATTCTTTGCATAGTTTGAGGAATCGCTTGCCTCCTTTCTTCCTTTCTTTACTATTGCTGTATGTTGGGCCATTCTTCAGGCAGTGGGGATGGTTTTATTTGATACAGTTCTTCCTCAAGCCTGGTACTTTATACACACATGAAACAGCATACATTCTGGGGTTTACTGTGTTTACAATGTTGGGGCTCAGAACCCATACAAACCACAGGGCTCAAGTGGTTTTAATAATTACTTTAAGCTGTGGGAATTGCACTGTGAAATTGTAGTCCTGTTTATAAGGATACTGTAGGAGACCTTGCTCAGTCTCCCAGTATTCCTTTCAAGGGAGAACTGCTTTGGCCTTCTGTTGTCCTGTAGCTGTTCTCTTTAAGCTGTGTTTTCTGATTGTGAGGCTGCAAATCAAGCTGTTGGATATTAAAGTATCAAATGTTGACATGGAGATAGTTTGCACTGTCTTTATCTATATCTACTGATTCAGCAATGTACTTCAGGAATTCAGACAAATTTGTGAGCCTTGATCTCCCTTTGATAAATACCTAATGACAACCTCTTCATAAATAATACATTTCTAAATGTTTTTTAATGTTTCTGCCTTATCAGTGTCCAATAGCTTCCTCAGAAGAGAAGCCAGGCTTGCTGTTGATCTTTCTATTTTCTTTTATTTCTTTCTTATAAGAATCATGTCTTAGCTCTTTGCAGTCCTCTAGCAATAAACACTTGTTAGTTAGCTGTCACAGATCTCAAAATGCTTTAATATTTCCCTTGCTACTGTTCTCAAGCAACATAAACAAAAGGGATTTTATGACTAGCATCCCGAATGGTTGAACTAATGGAATCGCGCTGCACTCAAAAGACCTTTTTGACCTCGCTTTGAAAAGCCTTTTAATCTTTGATGCAGACAGTTTGTAACCTATTAGAAAATAATAAGAAAGTCAGAGATCTGAAGGAATTGTTACCAAAAGCTCTAAAGGTTGATTGCTTTGATTTTTTTGCATAATATGCTATAATCTAGTGCTAGCTAGGTTTTGAAACTTAGTTTTGATTTTGTTATGAACTTCCAAATGCATGAAAACCACTGTGTAGTATGAAATACAAATGAATGTATATATTGCAATGAACCTCTTGCGATATGTGGAACTGCCTCAAGAGCGTGCATAATAAATTCAGCCCTTTGGAGGAAAGCCTTACCAGCAGCTGAATTTTCAGGAGTAATAATTCCATTGAAAAGTATTCCCTGTCACTCAAGCATCCTGCTTCCTAAGACCCATACAGGAGAATACAGCATTAATCCTCAAATCAGCAGACACCCAAGGCAGTTAATTATGTAGAACTCCATGTATCAGATGAAAATGGCAAAATAACTGCCTACAGTTGGGGAAGAGGTAATATTTGAAACAATCAGCAGGAAAGCCAGTAAATCTGTGGAGCTTTGAGTTTGGCCTCTCTAACAGCAATACCGTTGATGAAGTAGGGAGCAGTTGAAGGTGGCTATGTCTTATAGGCTGGGTTTTGGACTACATAAAAGTTATTTCACTTTTCACTTATTAAAAATATTTTTCATTTTCTCAGAGCTTAGAATTTTTCAGATTTTTTTGTGACAGTAGTTTTGTGCCTGAATAATGTTTTCCCTTTCCTCATACCTGAATTTCAGGGTTACAATATGCAGTTGCTTTGCAAACTGTTGAACCTAAGCATACTTTCAGAGGTTCCTCATCCACTTTTCAAAATGGAAAAGCAGATGAATCATTATTCTTTTGAGAGCACCCCAGAAATACCATCTCAAGCTTTAGATTCTGCTTGTGTCTGTGTTTATGCCAGATGGCTCCGGCTCAGTTGGCTAGGTCGGCATTGTACTGGAAATAGTTCTACTGTACTTCATATAGCTTTATTTACTGTCTCATTAATTTTAACTTTTCCAGAAGTTTTCCCTATTCAGAAGCCATTAGGGTTAGGTTTCATGCTGTGTTAAGAATTTTAAATAACCAGGCACAGTCTTGTCACATTACAGGAGCAAAACAGCTATTTGAGACTGCCATTCTCTTACATTTATTTGTGATCTTGAAGATGGCCTTTTTTGTTCTGTTACCTCAGCTTATATTGATCACTTATTTAAAAATTATAACAGATGTGGTTGGCCAAAATTGTCATATAGCAGAGAGTGATTTGTAGTATGTCCTACATAAATATGCATGCTAGAGGACTGTAGTAGGGGGGTGTGTGTGTGTGTGTGTTATTTATTACACCTGCAATTAGCAGCCTGTGTTGTGTATATTTATATGCTGGGTTTGGCCTTTTATCCTATTGCATGTTCTGCAAGTGCAGACATTTATTTTGACAGAGTGGCACAACCATTTGTCACTGAGCAAAACCTGCAAAAGAACCTGGAATGATTTGTGGTACATAGGTTGATTATATGTCCTTCAGAAGCCTTCTGAAGAAAGCACAACGGCACCTCATTTTTTTTTGTAAACAATAAAAAGCCTACTGTGCTAACTGCTGCTAATGTTTGAAGAGGGCTTTTGCTCCAAGGCATGATTTGAAGTATACTCTATTTACTTGAGGTTACTGCTGGCAAAGGTTTTTCCATCACCACTTAATTTTTTCCTGCAGTTATCTTGTTCATGTTTCTTCTTCTGACTTTTATAGGAGGAGCGTGGCCATAACATCTTGAGAAAACACTCTGCAAAATAAAGTTGAGTCTAGTATGTCCAGGCCTTGTAGAAACAGTGAATTCCCAACAGGATTTGAAATAGTCAATTAATGCTGCTTGCAGGCAAACTAATTACTATGTATTTCAGAAGTACAACATCCAAGGCATGACTTTGGAGTAAATCAAAGAAAAATGGCTTTGTCAATAGGAACTGTAGTATACTTAACTTAGAGCTAAGGTGTAAAGTAGAATCCAGAGACATATATTTTACAATGCTCTCCACTTTTCCAAATAATTTAAGTATCAGTTGAGAGAACAATTCCTACCTCTCTAGAAACTCCTAATGTGAAACTCCTTTTCACTTGAGGGAGAGCATTACTGTATTAAATTGACTTTGTTCACTGACTGGCAATAGAAGAACTGTTGGAAGCATGGGGGAGGGAAAGGTGGTGAGAGTGGGATGGTTATTTTCCTCCCTAGTGTTTGCAGCTGTGGTTGGGTTCATCTGCATCTAGAAACTTTAGGCTCGTTTTTCATATTTAAGCCAAATTAAAACCTTGTATGTGAACTGTACTGGGAGGGTTAGTGAGTCTTGATCTAATAAATCATTTTCCTTGATGAAAGGAGCCTAAATTTAGTAGCCGGGGGAGATGTTCATCAGTAAAGCCTAATAGTAGTTCCACTTAAAAGTAGTTGTTTTTCTTTCTTGCCTGATGCCATCAGTAATTCTGAATAGGGCTAACAGTAGCAGCAACTGCTTGTATGCGAGAACATTGTTTACTGTTGTGAGCGTATGTCTGGCATGAATTTCTCGATGTCTTTCAGGAGGCTTTGGATACTTAGTGGTCCAAACTGTAGGTTTAGTAATAGTTCTAAATTTTTAGAAGTATATTCATAAGAGTGGTAAGTCAGTTAGATTTAATGCAACTGATAGCTTAATTTAATTGCATTTAAAGTAGGATGAGTATTCCAGTAGTAAGGAATAGTAGCATTTAAAGTAGGATGAGTATTCCAGTAGTTAAGATGGGGTCCCCAGACTTTCTGGAGAAATAATTGGAAGGCACTGCAGGCTGGCTTTCAGGAAGGACTTTCAACTGCTTGGATGGCTTCTGGTGCCTGTGCTGCAGGTTCTATTTCTAAAGGAAGTTAACCAAACTAGAGATGCCATGGACACCTACAGTTTATGGGTTACTGCTGTTTTTCCTAGCTGACTATGTCAGGCCCCCAAAGATTCCAGTTACCAGTTGAGCCCAGATCTTCAAGGTGTATAGGTGCAGAGATATACATGCCCAGTGCTACGTATGAGGTCCTAGAACCTTTGGCTTGCAGTAAGGTGAAAAGGATAATGATTGCCTCATCCCTAAAAAAAAATGAACCATATTTTAAGCAGTTTCCTGAAATGCAGACTTAGGTATCCAAATTCAGGCAGTTGCCTCTAATTGTTGGCTTTGCAGTCTAAATAAGGACAGGACCTAGCCAAACAAAAGCAAGGAGTTAGAAAAATGAAGAAGATACCAACAGGACTGTATGGTTTTGCTAGGTAATTATGCATGCATATTTGATTCTTAGTTGATGTTAATTACTTAGGCTTTCAGATATTGCAGAAAGAGCAGGCCTTGGGGGGGATTTACATTCACGGTGGCTTGATTGAATGAGATTAATGACATTATTTTGGCAAAACCATTTTTATTGCCATTCTGTAAAGACCAGAAAATGTAAAACACAGAGTACCAAAAGTGACAGGTGAAATGCTAGTTTTCCTTGAAAAATGCTGAATGCGTATAATTGAAATGGAAAAAATCTCTCTGTAGGAAACTGCAGATGTGACTGTTTTTTATGTGAACTTGTATTCTGATATTACGGACTCTTTGCAGGTCTGCTTTCTCATTTTCAGGTGTAGCCTGAAAACATCTGGCATTACTCCCTTAAATCCTCCTAATCTTCTGTTTGATTAAACATGTCCCACTCTAGTTATGGCCCATCAGAGAAGCAAAAATAAAGCATATTTCATATGCTTGCTTCAGATGTTTCTCTAGCATTTTATATGGAAAGGTTTTTGGCTTGTGTTCATATTAAAAGTAAAGACAAGTGAACAAATAAAACTCTGTCCCTGTAGCCTTTTAATGAGCACAGTTCTTTGAAACACAGTTTTCTTGAAGAATGATACCCATCTATCACTCCTTTCTGTAACGGTGTTTAATTAAAAAAAAAAAAGTAATTAGAATTAACTATTTACATATATTGCTAGTTTATCTTTTGCTATTTTTGGTTTGAAAATTTTAATTTCTTCCCTGGTAAAGAACCAGCAGGAAGGTTAGGGTTTTTTAGGATTTTAATACTACTTGTGAAGCCCTCAGTGCTGCTTTCCACTGTATGATAGATCATTAAAACACTTGCTGATAATGGGCTGCTGTCTGCGAGTGCAGGAATAGTAACTTTGCCAGTAACTTTGCATAAGGGCAGCTGCAAGTTTTTGCATTCAGGCAAAATAGCCAAGCAGCATGCTGACTTGCCTTAGTTGTTCTACAGCTGCTCAACATTAAATGAAACACTGCCCCTCCTGAAGACGAGGGTGCATTTGAAGCTCATCTTTTTGTAACATTTTATAATAGGTGAAGTTAGAAGCCTTTGGATTTAGGACCCAACTCCGATCCGGTTTTGTAGCACTGTGTCTCCATTTCAGTGAAGCCAGCTAACACTAGCTGGATAATTTGTTCTTTCTTTTTTATTTTTTTTTTAAAGACATGTTTTATGGGGATTTGGATAAGCCAGAGCTGCTCTTGTGAGTGCATGATCCTATTTTATACATTTTTAAGTCATAAAAAAATTGAAGCTATTCTATCCTGGCTTCACAAGCTATGAGGCTGAACACTCCTTTTTGCCTAGGTATGAGGTTCTAAATATTAATTGTAATGAAAAGCGTTATCTGTATTTGCATGTATTTTATCAGGTAGGAGGTATTGCAATAAAATTGACTTATTGATTGTGGAAGTGTCTTGTGTGATTAAAAGAAAAACTGTTTGTAATGACTAGAATAAAGAAGATTATGAATAATGAAGCTTTAAAACCGGAAAGCTTGTAGTTGAGTTCATTTAACTGTGAAGGTTCATTTTTCTCTTTCCAAAAAGTCTTCTCTACAAAATGTACCTTGTGCTTGCTTTTAAGGCTTGTTTTTAGTTTCAAACACCCTTTCATTCCTGGTCAAATTTGTTACAGGTGTAATAAACAATCTTTGATGCCATTTCAGTGGTATAAAGAAAATGAGACCCCAAAAAATTTAATTTGCATTTAACAGTGGTAGATTGGCCTAATTGTTTACTTCTCTAAATTTCCTTGCCAAATACAGTACTTCTCCCTGTGAGGCCAATTTCTGTTACTACACAGTGAATCATATATGATCAGGCATGGTAGGAGTGAAAATTTTATCATCGTGATGTTAGAAGATGGAGGAAGTAGGAACCTGAGTTTGTAGCAGTAGGACATTCAACATGCAAATGTTTGCTGTGTATCTTCCACCTTATGAAGTCTGTGGAAAGTATTATTTATGGAGAACATCTGGTTTCTTGCTTCTCTGCTTTATGGTACTTACCTGCTCAGTGTACTAAGAAATGTCTGCTACTTAATATCTGTTTATTTCCTGTTTAAAATCTTGTCTAAACAGCTCTGCCAAGTGTGGAGTCTTTATCTCATGCTGATGTCCTGTTGATGACATCTTGTGCTCATAAGTCAGTCTTGAACAAAGGCTCTCAATGATTTGGTCTGAGTTAGCTCAGGATCTGTGACTGTGCGAAGCTGGGGAACAAGTTTAGTAAACGTACAAGGCTGAAAGCAGCCAATTTTTTGGTCAAGATTAATGGTAGCAGTATTGTAAAAAATAGACCAATTAAAAGTGTGACTTAGGTGTTTTGATAGAAAAAGGGTTTATTATTTTCCTGCCTCCCTCTCTGTTTTCAAGGAGTGAATTATTCCCTTCCTGCTACTTCTGTTACAGCATACAGCTTCCTTCTCTGGACACTTTAACTGTAGATCTAGTTAAACTGTTTATTGCTGTTACATCACAAATCATCTTGGTCATGCTTACTGAGAGAATTGTTTGAAGATCAGCTCCTTTTGTATCACTCTTATTTTTGCTCATTTTTCTTTTTGTGGTGAGCTGTAACAGATCACCAAGAGTGTGTGTGGGTACTAACGCCAGCCCAAAAAAGGGACAGAAGCACACACATAAAGCCAGAAGAAACAGAAGTTAGAAGGGACAGTGAGCTCAGCCTTCCCCTAGAAACTTGTGCTGACGGTGGCCCTGGCTACAGTAGAAACATGATTTATATCATGACAGCCATCAGCTTATCCTTGGCTGCATGATTCTCCCATTTTCCTTGCACTTGCATTTGTGCGATTGTTAATTGTTTATGGAATAGACTAAGCTGGAAATTAGTAGTTATTTTTTTCTGTCATTTGGTTTTCAGGCAGTTTTTTCCCTTGAATCAGTTCACATAGTCACAAAATATCATTGACTGCAAAAGAAAGGAGGATGGATTTATGGCAGCCTAACTGCCCTCTGACTTTCAAACGACAGCTAGAGAGTGATTAATGATTCAAGTGGTAATTTACAGACATCTATGTGTGTAGAATTAAGTGGAAGATTCAACATGAGGCTTGATGTCATGTTGAATGCAATTTCTGTAAATCATATTTTTTCATACTTTATTTTACAGTTGCTGCTAACTTACAGAAGATAGTAGATGATCCAAAGGCCTTGAAAACATTGACTTTTAAGTTGGTAAGTAAAAGCATGAAGGGAAGAAACAAACTAATTATCACAGTGTTCACACAGAGTCTGGATTTTGTCTCATTTACAGCTATTTTGCTGAATAAATGTGTTGACAGATAAGATGATTGAAATTGCCATGTGTGACAGAAAAAACCTAAACCCTATTATGACAGGACATCAGGGATATGTACAGTCACACAGCTCCATAACTGTGCAGGGAGAAGGAGGTCATTCACATGAGTTCTGAGGAAGTCTGAGGTTTAGGTGAGAAACTTGTGGTTTAGCCCCAGCTGGCATCTAAGCACCATGCAGCCGATTGCTCACTCCCCCATGGTTGGGAGGGGGGACAGAATCAGAAGAGTAAAAGTGAGAACACTCGTGGGTTGAGGTAAAGACAGTTTAATAGGTAAAGCAAAAGCCGCACACACAAGCAGAGCAAAGCAAAGAATTCATTCACTCCTTCCCATGGGCAGGCAGGTGTTCAGCCATCTGCAGGAAAGCAGGGCTCCATCACATGTAACGGTTACTTGGGAAGTCAAATGCCATCACTCCGAATGTCCCCCCCTTCCTTCTTCTTCCCCAGCTTTATATACTGAGCATGACATCATATGGTATGGAATAGCCCTTTGGTCAGTTTGGATCAACTATCTTAGCTGTGCCCCCTCCCAACTTTTTGTGCACCTGGCAGAGCATGGGAAGCTGAAAAGTCCTTGACTACTGCAAACATTACTTAGCAACAACTGAAACATCCCTGTGTTGTCAACACTGTTTTCAGCACAAATCGAAAACATAGCCCCACATCAGCCAGCCACTATAAAGAAAATTAACTCTATCCCAGCCAAAACCAGCACAAAACTGCAGGGAGAAAACCCCTGGGAAGAATGGCAGAAACAAGTAAAGCAGAGAAAACTGTAGCTGTTAGGTTAACTCCCCTCCACTCCCACTCCCTCAGAGTCTGCCCTGGCTGAAGTGTCCTCTGCTAATGGACATTTTTTTCCAATCCCATTTTTTCCAACACCTGCAACCATTTTTCCTGCATGTGGGTTGCCCTCTCCACTGCTTGCTTCTCCTTAGTTCTTCCCTTCAACCTTCCTTCAATTGACCATCCACACTTGCAAGATGGTCTTGCTCCCACTGTATTTCATTACTGTTTCTCCCTCCCCACCTCTTTTTGTCTTCTGTATATACAGCATCAGACCCTGGGTTTGGGCCTGGGACTGTTTTCTGTGCTGCATTTTGTGCCCTGTACCATGGGTCCTAATTTTGGTCGATTTTGATGCTATCATGGTAGATCTAATTTAATATTAATAACTTTACATTGCAAAAACTTAATTCAGAATTGATGTGCTGTATTTGTTTTTATTTCTTGCTAAAATTAAGTAGAAAAATTTACATACCTAAAGCTATTGAATGATTAGCTATGTAAATACCAAACTCTTACCAATTAGCTTTCAGCACCCCTTGCTGAGAGTGACTCAGCTGCATATGAAAGACTAGACTGAATGTCTGTTAGATAAGTAGGTCTCCAGAATCACAGCTTTGTTTATAAAAGCAGCTGCTTCATATGGGCTGTAGAGCCATTTTTAGAGAGTAAGTGAGCTAGTTGATGATAATGTATTAATTCAGGATTGTTCTTCCATGTCATTTTTTAAATATAGATTTGAGTAGTTTTAACTGACCAATTCATTTGGACTCATTTTTCCTCTACAATCCAGTAAAATCACCAGAACTTACACGTTTCTTTTGAGAAGGGTTTGGGGTCGGGAATAAGGACATGTAACTCAAATTGTTTTGTTTCTGTGGCCCTTACTATCTAAATATAGCTTAAAGGCTGATGCTTCTCTTATTGCAGCTGATCTGTATTCTTGCTGTCTGAACATCTGACTTAGGTTTATTGTGTAGTCAATGGCATCTCACCAAGAGCATTTAGATACATAGATACTCCAGAGGCTCTGTAGAAATCTGGGTTTCTAGTTCACACACTTAAAATAGAGGCTTGAGATTCCAAAATGTAATATCCCATAGTATCCAGTTAATGTTTATATATGTTGAAAACATATCCACTTGAAAATTTAGGTTGGGGTATTTCTGTGATTCAGTTTGATTTATTGCTGGGGTGCAGTCAACATCACATGGTATTTCAGATTCCAGTGAGTAAATGCTATTATAATCCTACTCCTTACCATAATCAGAATTAATAGACAATCCAAAATCAATGTCTTTGTCCCTTCTTAAGGTAAGTTCCATTGGCTAGGTAGCAATTCCTGAGGTTAATTTTTAACCTGTTTCTTCCTGATATTTTTAACCTAGGTTTCCTGCATTAGTTCCCTGCTTCCCGGGAAAACATAACTAGAAGTATCCTAATTTATTCTTATCCTTGGATTAATTTAATATATGTTCTGTTTCTGCCTGTTTCTATGTTGTGTAGTGGAGTTGCTAAATGAATTGTTGCCTAGGAGAACTCCGTCATTTGTTTGTATGCCCTACTGAGTGTTTGTTACCTCTTAGCAAGGTCTCACTGACTTTGAGAGCACTTGTATACAACTTGATTAAAACATATTTTGTTGGTAAATATTTCATGGGGATTCAAAGTCTAAATGTAGCTAATCCTATATCCATTCAGAGAATTCAACTGAAAAGTGCTCTTTAGTCTAGGATTAGTCTGGTGGTGCCATGCTCTGCCCCCCCGAGACAGGAACAGGAGCAGCAGCAGCCACCAGTAAGAACCCATGATCAAGGGGATCCTGTATCCCCCGCCCACTGGTCTGAAGGCAGCAGCTCAAAGGAGAGTGAATGGAGGCAAGTCCACACTCCTGGCGGCAGGCAAACGCCCTCCTTGCCCACCTCACCTTCCCAGGTGCCTCTGTACAAGAGGTATGAGGCCGTGGAGGTGGAAGGCCAGGCAATGGAGGATGAGGATGACGGTCTATCTACGCCAGAGGTGTCGCCTAGGTCAGAAAAGTGTACCTCTCGTATCAACACCACCTCCACAAGGAAGAGAAGACGGGTTATAGTTGTGGGCAACTCCCTTCTAAGGGGTACCGAGGGTCTGATATGCCGGACTGACCCTCCTCTTAGGGAAGTCTGCTGCCTCCCTGGGGCCCAGGTGAAGGATATCATGAGGATACTCCCTAGCCTGGTATGGCCCTCGGACTACTACCCTCTACTGCTCTTCCATGTGGGGGGCGATGAATCTGCAACACGAAGTCCCAGGGCAATCAAAAGAGACTTCAGGGCCTTGGGACAGCTGGTAAGGGACTCTGGAGCACAGGTTATTTTCTCCTCTCTCCTTCCAGTTGTGGGCAGTGACACTAGATGGAACAGAGGTACCCAGTCTATTAACTCATGGCTCCATGGCTGGTGTCATCACCACGGTTTTGGTTTTTTCGATAACGGGATGGCCTACACAACACCAGGCTTGCTGGCGTCTGATGGGATTCATCTTTCTCAAAGGGGAAAGAGAATCTTTGCTCAGGAGCTTGCAGGGCTCGTCGACAGAGCTTTAAACTAGACTGGAAAGGGGAGGGGGATAATATCAGGCTTGCCCGAGGGAAGCTGAGGGACAACGTGCCACGGTTAGAGGGAGCAGGTGCCAGCGAGGGCACTCAGCCTGTGTCTCTGAGATGTGCTGGGTACTCTGGGGCACAGCTGAAGTTGAACAGAGTTGAGCTAGGGGATACTGAGGAGGCATGGACATAAGGAGACTTGGACATGGACATAAGGAGACATGGACGACAGCCCAGCTGAAATGCCTCTACACCAATGCATGCAGCATGGGCAACAAACAGCAGGAGCTAGAAGCCATCGTACACCAGGAAAAGTATGATATGGTTGCCATCATGGAAACATGGTGGGATGACTTGCACAACTGGAGTGTGGCGATGGATGGCTATAAACTCTTTAGGAGGGATAGGCGAGGCAGGAGAGGCGGTGGGGTAGCCCTGTATGTTAGGCAGTGTCTGGATAGTTCAGAGCTTAATGATGGTGACAATAGGGTGGAATGTCTATGGATAAGAATCAGGGGGAAGGCCAACAAGACAGATATTGTGGTGGGAGTCTGTTACAGACCACCCAACCAGGATGAAGAGGCAGATGAAATATTCTATAAGCAGCTGGGAGAAGCCTCACGATCGCTAGCCCTTGTTCTTGTGGGGGACTTCAACCTGCCAGATGTCTGCTGGAAATACAATACAGCAGAGAGGAAACAGTCTAGGAGGTTCCTGGAGTGTGTGGCAGATAACTTCCTGACACAGCTGGTGAGTGAGCCAACTAGGGAAGGTGCCCCGCTGGACCTGTTGTTTGTGAACAGAAAAGGACTCGTGGGTAATGTGATGGTTGGAGGCTGTCTTGGGCAGAGTGATCACGAAATGATAGAGTTTTTGATACGTGGAGAAGTAAGGAGGGGAGTCAGCAGAACTGCCACCTTAGACTTCTGGAGGGCAGACTTCAGCCTGTTTAGGAGACTGGTCGAGAGAGTCCCCTAGGAGGCAGCCCTAAAGGGCAAAGGAATCCAGGAAGGCTGGACTTTCTTTAAGGAGGAAGTCCTAAAGGCACAAGAGCAGGCTGTCCCCAGGTGCCGAAAGATGAGCCGGCGGGGAAGAAGACAAGCCTGGCTGACTAGAGAGCTCTGGCTCGAACTCAGGAAAAAGAGGAGAGTCTATGACCTCTGGAAGAAGGGGCGGGCAAGTCAGGAGGACTACAAAGGTGTAGCAAGGCTGTGCAGGGAGAAAATTAGAAGGGCCAAAACTGAGCTAGAGCTCAATCTGGCTGCTGCTGTAAAAGACAACAAAAAACACTTCTTCAAATACATTAGCAGCAAAAGGAGAGCTAAGGAGAATCTCCAGCCCCTAGTAGACGGGGGAGGGAACACAGTGACCAAGGATGAGGAAAAGGCTGAGGTACTTAACGCCTTCTTTGCCTCAGTCTTTAATAGCAGGGCCAATTGTTCTCTGGGTACCCAGCCCCCTGAGTTGGAAGATCGGGACGGGGACCAGAATGGAGCCCCCATAATCCAGGGGGAAATGGTTAGTGACCTGCTGCACCACTTAGGCACTCACAAGTCTATGGGGCCTGATGAGATCCACCCGAGAGTGTTGAAGGAGCTGGCAGATGTGCTCACCAAGCCCCTTTCCATCATTTACCAGCAGTCCTGGCTAACTGGGGAGGTCCCTGCTGACTGGAAATTAGCAAATGTGACACCCATCTTCAGGAGGGGCTGGAAGGAGGACCCGGGGAACTACAGGCCTGTCAGCCTGACCTCGGTAACAGGGAAGCTGATGGAGCAGATGATCCTGAGTGCTATCACATGGCATGTAGAGGATAACCAAGGGATCAAGCCCAGCCAGCATGGGTTCAGGAAAGGCAGGTCCTGCTTGACCAACCTGATCTCCTTCTGTGACAAGGTGACCCGCCTAGTAGATGAGGGAAAGGCTGTGGATGTTGTCTATCTAGACTTCAGTAAAGCCTTTGACATGGTTTCCCACAGCATTCTCCTGGAGAAACTGGCTGCTCATGGCTTGGGCAGGTGTCCTCTTTGCTGGCTAAAGAACTGGCTGGATGGCTGGGCCCAGAGAGTGGTGGTGAATGGAGTTTACTCCGGTTGGCGGCCGGTCACAAGTGGTGTTCCCCAGGGCTCTGTGTTGGGGCCAGTTCTGTTTAATATCTTTATCAATGATCTGGACGAAGGGATGGAGTGCACCCTCAGTAAGTTTGCAGATGACACCAAGTTGTGTGGGAGTGTTGATCTGCTTGAGGGTAGGAATGCTCTGCAGAGGGACCTGGACAGGCTGGATTGATGGGCCGAGGCCAGCTGTATGAGGTTCAACAAGACCAAGTGCCAGGTCCTGCACTTGGGCCACAACAACCCCATGCAATGCTACAGGCTTGGGGAAGAGTGGCTGGAAAGCTGCCCAGCGGAAAAGGACCTGGGGGTGTTGGTTGACAGCTGCCTGAATATGAGCCAGCAGTGTGCCCAGGTGGTCAAGAAAGCCAATTGCATCCTGGCTTGTATCAAAAATAGCGTGGCCAGCAGGACTAGGGAAGTGATCGTGCCCCTGTACTCGGCACTGGTGAGGCCACACCTCGAATACTGTGTTCAGTTTTGGGCCCCTCATTACAAGAAGGACATTGAGGTGCTGGAGCGTGTCCAGAGAAGGGCAACGAAGCTGGTGAAGGGTCTGGAGCACAAGTATGATGAGGAGCGGCTGAGGGAACTGGGGTTGTTTAGCCTGGAGAAAAGGAGGCTGAGGGGAGACCTTATCACTCTCTACAACTACCAGAAAGGAGGTTGTAGAGAGGTGGGGGTTGGTCTCTTCTCCCAGGTAACAAGTGATAGGACAAGAGGAAATGGCCTCAAGTTGCGCCAGGAGAGGTTTAGATTGGATATGAGGAACAATTTCTTCATGGAAAGGGTTTTCAAGCATTGGAAGGGGCTGCCCAGGGAAGTGGTTGAGTCCCCATCCGTGGAGGTATTTAAAGACGTGTAGATGTGGTGCTGAGGGATGTGGTGTAGTGGTGGACTTGGCAGTGCTACGTTTACAGTTGGACTTGATGATCTTAAAGGTCTTTTCCAACCTAAACGATTCTATGATTCTGTGATTCAGATGTAAGTAGCAGCTGAGCAAGTGGGACAGACATTTGTCCTTGTGATGAGTCAACAAAATAAGAATAATAATAGTTGTGGGTGTCTGTTTCTCCAGTAACTAATGCTCATAAGTACTTCTTTCATCTTAACAAATACCATAAAAAGGCACCTTAATATCCGTAACTGAAATAACAGAATACAGAATTCACATCCTCTAAACAAATTGCATATTTGTCATGATGCCAGTTTTATGAAATTCTTTTTAGATAGGAACAGTGTTTAGAGGCAAAGATAAAAATAAGTCAAATCAGTTTTATGGTCACTTACCCCTTGTATATTTTGGCATTGTTTCCACTGATTTTAGACATTTCTCTTTCCTTCTTAATGTCTCACCTGCAAGGACAGAGAAACGAAAGCTCTGTTTGCTTTTAGCAGCTTCAGATTCTCAACTGAAGGAGATAATGAAAACTAAAAGGAGGCTGAGGGGAGACCTTATCGCTCTCTACAACTACCTGAAAGGAGGTTGTAGAGAGGTGGGGGTCAGTCTCTTCTCCCAAGTAACAAGTGATAGGACGAGAGGAAATGGCCTCAAGTTGTGCCAGGGGAGGTTTAGTCTGGATATTAGGAAATTTTACTTCACTGAAAGGGTTGTCAAGCATTGGAACAGGCTGCCCAGGGAAGTGGTTGAGTCGCCATCCCTGGGGGTATTTAAAAGACATTTCGATGAGGTGCTTAGGACATGGTGTAGTGGTGGTCTTGGTAGTGTTAGGTTTACAGTTGGACTTGATGATCTTAAAGGTTCTTTCCAAGCTATACGATTATTTACGATTATTTACGATTATATTACGATTATTATACGATTATTACCACTGTTTGTGGACAAGGAACCTGGTTAGTATCTCACTGCTTGCAGATTGCTTTTGCTGGTATTTTGCTGGTATATAATATTTCTATTCAAACAGCAAGCATTTTCATCCTTGGGGAAAAAAGAACAACAACTTATATCTTAACCAGTTTTGTCTTTAATTATTGCCAAATGGTAAAGAAAGTTATAAAAGTGAGGTGTCCGGATGAATCTGTCTTTAAGGTTGGGTCTCCCTCTTGCATATTTTTTTAACAGTGCATCTTTGATCTTCCAATGATGTCATTCTACAGAACATATATAGTATTAAACCTCCCTTAGTTGTCTTGGCTGACAGAGAATCATGACTTCCCTGCAGGATCCAGCTGTCCACACTTTGGGAAGGAGGCTGCTGTAATACACAAGTAATCTTGGCGACACTCAAGGAAACACAAAATTATTGCGCAGCATAATTTGCATTTTATGTAAGGATTTTTCAGATGAAAAAGGGAGGAAGAAAACATTAATGAAAGAATGCACTCAGTCACTAAACAGTGAATTGCAAATACTAAGAGCTTTTCTTGTATGTTGCAGTTTGTGTATAGTAGTTGTACTTATGCTAAGCACAAAATATAAGCTAATAGCTTCCAGGTGCATTAAATATTAGGCAATATTTATTGATAAGAAAGACATTTTAAAATCTATATGCATCTAGATATATTACTAAGCATGGCTTTGAGGAGATTGATAGCTAGCTAGAGTGTAGAATGATGTTAATAATATTAGCTCTTATTATCATGATATTTTAAGTGCAAAATTCAAACTCCATTTATTTAGTAAATTCCCAATCCAAAAACCATTGACATATCTTATAGTAACCAATGGTGATGATCTCAGACCTTTAACTTACTGCTTCAGTGGAATAAGACCTGTGAAATACTCTCTGAAGAGAGAACTTCTGTTCTCTGTGTCTGATCAAAGTAAATTTGAAGGAGTAGCCTGATGTAATGCTTCCACAAGTATCAAGTGAGTTTATTTTTGGTCATGAAAACTCAATGGATAATGTCATTCGGTGCACCTTGTGTACATAATCTGAGAGGTCTTTTCCTTATATTGCATATACACAAACCAGTTCTACTAAGGAGTTCAACTGCTACTAATGCACAGAAGGATCAAGAGCATTTTTATAGGGTGAACCAATTGTTCTGACGGTTTTTTGGGGGATATGCCAAAGAGTCTGAAGGCATCTGTGATAAATAATTTACCATTGCACACTGTTCATCCAGTTGTATTACTGTTTTGATTTATCTACCACACAGGTGAATAATGTGTAAAAAACTTTATTTAAAATGTAGTCACTTCTGTCCTACAGAAGCAAATTTTATATTTAAAAATCAAAATATAAAAATATTTTGCCTACAGCGTGTGTAATTTTTTTAAAGCAGACCTAAAGTAACAGTTCAGTCCTGAGCAAGGTAGTTTTATATTCTTACCGTTATTTGTGAAAAATGTAACTGATTACTTGTGCCAGTTTGTACTGTGACAGACTTTACTGAAGAATCTCAACTATACAATTTTAAGTACTAAGTTGTACTGTCAGAAAGGAGCTGTCCTTCTGCAAATATTAGTATTTACTCTTCGTAGACTGCTTCAGTCTCTTGTTTAAAGTGGATTGGTATTCCAAACAGACTTGGTAGCTGGACTCATGAGACATTTGGTGTCTACAGCACAACAGTAAAAGGTGGATTCTATACATGTAGGTTATTTGCTCTTCATGAGTGAAAACAGCATGCTCACATGAAAAAGCAAATTTGGCTCCAGTCTGGAAAGTCTGGGTTAAAGAATTTGGGTCCTTAAGTGTCCATTTCCCAGTGTTTTTTTTTCATGATTTTTAATACTGATTAAAAGAGTTTGCTAAAATTAAGGATGCCGTTGGCTGACACTGAGAGAGGATACATCAAGCAGTCTGAAAGCTTTCTTTCAAGTAAGCTGTTTGCTGACTGGGTGATACAGGGAAAATTTATAGCCTGGCTGTCAAATCCTCCTTTGTCGCATGATATACTAAACATTTCTGTTTGTACTTGCAGGCCTCTGGCTGTGATGGCACTGAGATTCCCGATGAAGTGAAACTGATTGGGTTTGCTCAGTTAAGTGTCAGCTGATGTCTGTCCCCTGACCTCAAGCCGAATTGTGAGATTGCGAAGAGGCCAGCTTAGATGCAAAGGAAAATTAATGCACCACACACTGAGTTCTGCTTCATTCTCTAGCAATTCACAAAGTCAGAACAAGCAAAGCCCACAGCTACACCGCTGCTGCTAACATTCAGAATGCTACTAAATGTCTCTTAGCAGTTGATTTGGATTCCCCCTAAGTGAAAAGCTTGTGGAAATGCACTCAGGTGGCTGTATTTATTGGTTACGAAAGGAATTTTCTATCAAGCTTACTTCTTTCATAAACTTTGAGTGATACTATTTTACCTGTACTTGTGGTTGATAATGCTGCCTCTGTTCTGTTATATTTAGAAATTAACATAAATATAAAAGTTAAGAATTATTAGCCAAACTTGAATTCTAGTTTTAAAACTGACTGTGAATTTTATTTTTCATATATTTATGCATTACACATCCTAGTAATAAGAAAATGATTTGACTTGATTATATGCTATTTGCAGTTAATCTCCCATTATTTAAAAAAGTTTCAGGTATATCTTTGAAGTATTTGGTAACTTCTAGGGTTTTTTTTGAAATTAATTAATTAGGCATTAGCAAGCTTTTGTTGGTTGTGTGTCTAAAAACCAGTCCACAAACTGATTGTCAAGGGAGTGGGAGGTGCCTTGCAGATGTCAATGTTTTAAGAATGTGCCTGAGGCTGCTTAAGTAAATAATCTCCATTTTCCAGAAGTACCATACATATGGTACAATATATATAAATATATATAGTTATCTGAGCAAGGAGGGGATATACAGTAGCAAAGGTGTTAGAGTGTTTTGACTATGCTTTACTGGGGAGTCTATGAGCTAGAATGACTTTGAACTCTTGTCATTAAGGTAGACTGCTTACTGTGTCCATCTCTGATCCGACTTACCCTTAATGATAGAAACCGGTTTCATACAGGTGGTAAAAACTTGAAGAAGGGAACTGAAGCTTTACTTGAAGTTCTGCAAAATACCAAGGTGGAGTGAAAATAATAGGGCTTTGTGCAATGATCAAGTAAAACTCTGTTACAAAGAAAACACTTCTGACCCAAGTAGTCTTATGCTTAACCTGTAACATAGATGTTATGGAGCTAGCGAACCTTAGAAAGACTTTCAAATTTGGAGACGTGTTTCTCAGAGGTTACAATTTAAACTACTTCCTAGCTAATCCTAGATAATCGGCAGCTCTTTAATGTACTGAAAACGGCAAATATATATTATTAAGAGAAGTTATTTATAATGCCTTGTCATAATCGTTGAGGTGTTCTAGAGCCATTTGCGTACGACTCCATGTAATCCCATCCCATCCTACTGTTTACATGATGATTACTCCAAGATGACTGCAAAGGTGAAAAAAATAAAATAAAAATAAAAGTGTATTGCACAAACAGATTTGTATTTTGAATTTCCATGCTCCATGTGCATTTCAATGGCTGTGCAGCAGGGTGATGTTACAAATGCCTGCTGCCCTTATTTAGTTTACGAGCGGCACCTGCACAAGGGACCTGATTCCTCGTGTTGGGGAGGAGAAGGGGAGAAAACACTGCTTTCTTGCTCATGGGAGAGGGTTGCTCTTGACCGCTTGCTTTCCAGTGCTTTGCATAAGCCATTTTTAAGACTCCTAAGGTGTTTGTACTTCAATAACTCGTTCAGTTATTCGGGGCAGGACCTGTATGCCTGTGGGATGCTGGTTTGTGTGGGGAAGAGGGCTAGAGGGGCCCAGGGCAGGGCCGGGGCTGCCGCCTGCTGCCGCCAGCCCAGGTGCGGGGCTGGTGGCCACAGCTGAGGCTCCCTGGGGCAGCTGAGGCCCTGCTCAGGAGATTGGTGCCTGGAGCCCTCAGTGGGGGAGCCCCCGCCCTGGGGGAGGGTTTTGGCAGCGTGGCAGGGGCTGGTGCCGCACCGTGGGGTGGAAGGGCCCTGTGCTCTGGTGGGGCCTGGCTTGCAGCCAGCTGAAGGCAGCGAACAAAAATGGTAAGTGTGCCTCTCCTCGGTGACAAAAATGGTGTGTCTTTCCTTAGCTTTGGGGTGTCTTTGCAGGTGTGGCTGTGGTATTATTGGTAATCTGCTGGGTATCTCTTCCACATCGGTGGTATTTTACCTCAGCACCCTATATCTCGTCTGTCTCTTTCCTTACTTTGGTTAATGCTTTGCCTTGGTCAGCTTGTGGATGCTTTGTGCCTGGCTGCCCGGGGCACTTGTGGCAGCCACCAGTGGCAACACAGCGAAGGCTGCGTCTCCGGCACCCGCCGATCGGCAGCCGGGGAGCCTCTGCCTTGGCTGTGCTGGGTGAGAACGCAAGGCGCTGCATCATGTCTGATCTGGGTGGCAGGCTGCAATTTGGCAGCTTATTGGTCATTAGCAACCTTTGAGTAAGAGTAAATTAAAAGGTACCTTAAATGTGCATCTACCAGTGAAACAGTTGATAACCTGCAACACTGCAATGGGGTGGCTACTGAGCAGGACCCAAAGGAGTTAAGTTCAGAGCATTGCTGTTAGATTATTTTTGTTATGTACGTTAATGTATGTTTCTCAAAATGTTGCACCAGTATTGACTAATCCATCTGCAAAGTAGTTAGCTGGTTAGCTTTCTTTTTCAGGCAAAGAAATGAACGCTCAGGGAAGTTTGTTGTTTTCACAGATCTATAAAAGAAGTGGGAATATAAAATTGGATGAAAATCATCTTCCACTCGCGATACGCCCCCCCGAAGGCTGGGGAAAAGGTGTTGGGGTATGAATAGCAACTGTCAAAAGTGCTCATCTGCTGTACTGGTTGGGGCTGCAGGAGGTATCTAAATAAAGAAGAATATAATACTTTAATTGAAGCAGTCAGCAGTATTGTACCAAGATAAAGCTGTAACAGTTGTTGCTCACTTGCAGTCTGATAAAGTCAGAAACATGCCAATGCTTCACTGAGCTTCCTTGGTTCAGTGAGACAGCAAATTTGTGCAGCAGCGTTATTTATTGCAGCTGTGTTGGGTTTTGAAAAATTTTTTTTGCTGCTGCTAAGGTATAGTGAATAAATACAATGTGAGCAAAATGAGTTCAGAAGGACAATGACCGGAAAGCAAAGGTAGTTAAAGCTGTAATGTCTGTCAAAATGAAGTTCGTAAGTAGTTTATTCTTGCAGCTATATATAGGTGAAAAAAAGGTAAAAATATACCGTAGGTTGCAGTAGAAAGTAGTGTGCAAGTGATGATAGAGTAGAAATAGACACCAAATGCAATAGGAGTTTGCTTTCTGAGTACTATGTTCGCATCCTCTGTTCAATAACAAGGGAAAAGAGAAAACCAGCTACTATTCATTTATTCATGTTTACATGAAGAGCATTTAGGAGATGGATACAGCTCTCATATGTATGACATGACTTGCCCAAAAGGTGTTGCTGGACAATACCTTGGGCCTGTTGCTGGCTGGAGCACCTGGCTGCATTTGCAGGAAGAGGTCTCTAATTAACGAGGTGAAGCTGGAACAGGTGAGCTACCATAGAGCTGTCTCTGAGGCCAGGAAAATAGGGCTTAATTAGATGGTTCTAAAAATGTCATCATCTGTAGTGATGATTATATGCCAGTGCTTGCAGCTGGGCACTTGAGGCTCTGTGGGCTGATGAATGTCAATGTCCATGGAGCCAGCCCTGCCAGCGCACTCCACTTTAGTGTGCTGAAAGTAGCTCTGTGCTGTGGACTGAGATGGAAGTCAGTCAATGAAACACAGTTCTGTAATTTATTATTTTCAAAGTGTTAAAAAGGATGAATATAAACATAGAATTTAGCTCAGCACAAAACCAGGTCTGGAGAATAACTGGGAGAGGAGGGACATTTCCAGCCTTTTGTCTCCTGGGTCTCCAGCATGGGCTTTGGGCCAGGAAAGCTGCCTCCTGCTCTGGCAATGTATGCATTTCATGCTAAGAGAGCAGGAGCGCATGTCTCTTTCCTCTGACAAGTGCTGACCTCAGATATTCCCGCTGACACATGCAGAGAGTTGCTTTCAAACTGCAATGCAGCTAGCTAGTTGTGCTTTCTAGAAATACTATCCTATGTGCCACCACAATTTCCTCTACAGACCTCCCTGCCCCAGAGCACACTTCTGCTTTGTGTGTGGAGGTGGAAGGGGGAGCAGGGAAATAAGCCAGGAAACATCGTTGGATTTTCTCTCCCCAGTGTTCTCTCCCGAGATAAAGATGAATGTGTGCCTTTTCAGCCAGCTTGGTCTAATTTAAAATCTCCAATTTGGGGGCTTCCAGAGCAGTCCTATAAAATTTGATTGTGGGGCGTCCCTTCAGAATGTTTTTAAACACAGTTATTTCTCTGAGAGGGAATGCTGTGTGCAGCTTGTAAATGGTGTGCCTCCCCCTCATGCTTTTCTTAATCAGAGATTTGTTTTCCTTTTCACCACCTACCTCTGCATAATGATGTTGGATGGTGAGGTTGGCCTGTGCCTGAAATCAATTAGCTCTGATGATGAATCTGACACAGACCTAAAACACTGATAATTGAGTGCATTGAAAATGCTGATTTTTGTTTAGCAGGGAGCAGAGGATGCTCCCCCAGTGTTTTTTCCAAGCAGCAAAAAAATGAGACCTTGTTGGTAATGAATAGCAGTTGGTATATTTTTTTTTCCTCTGGATAAATTGTGATATAACTTTAGTGAATTGTTGTGGGTTTTTCCACTGCATCGAGTGGGCAGCCTTTCCACCTTCTTGCAATGTACTCATGCATGTTCATGCACTAAGAATGCTAATTACTTTAAAATAAGGAGTTGGAAAAGCAGCAGGAGCTACATCTTCAAGTTCCCTGTGCATGGGCTCTGCTAATGAGCTGATGGAGCAGCTGGATTTACTCAAACCACAAAAACTCCAACTAAGTCTGTTTTACTTGTATTTTACTGCACACTGGTCCAACTGATGAAATACCCAGGCATATTAGTTGAGCATTGTGACATTTTAGTTATTCATTTTCCCTCAATGACTAAGAGTAACATTACAGCGCACATAAAAATCTGGGTTTATAGCTGCTTTATGATTGTTAGACTGATGCTCGTTAAGCTGCTTGCATAGTCATTGTAATCTGAGATGTTGAACCAAACTCAGTAGTTGTGAAGTCTGCTTCTAATAATGTTCAGAATGTGGGCAATGGTGGATCAATGAGCAATTACAGGGACTTAGAAGAGTGTACAGTAAGAAGAAGAAGTATTTAATGTTCACTGCATAAACCAATAGGGAGGCAATCTTGTCCTTCTCAGGACGTGAATATTTTGTCATCTAATTTTCAGATGTGAATTTGAGAAGCTATACTTGTTTATTGTCTCTGTAGGGTGTAGAAAATCACTTATGCAAGTGGATGCGTTTACGTTGAGGAACAGCTATAAGAAATAAAACCGGAATAGAGGGAAAATACATGCCTCTCCTTTTTTTATTTTTTCCCCATAGGTACAAATTTTAAGAATTAATGAAAACCAGCTATCTTTCAAATATGGAACTTTTTTTTTCCTGGAAAGAAATTAAATGGTTATTTGGTTCTTCTTAATCCATGTAATAATTCAGATTCATTAAGGAAAGGTGCTGCTCACGCATAGGAGTGGTAGGGTTCCTTAAATTTACTTTGAGCAAAAGGCTTTTCTCGTTTTGTCATGTTTAGTCTGCATCTGTAGACCCTATAGATCTAGCTTTGTTTCTTTTGAGGACAGTCGAAGTATGACATCTCAAAATGTAAAGGAATTTAAGGTTATTTTGGTAACACAACTGTCTCTTCATATAAAGGTAGTGAGTGTGGCTGTCATCAGTAGGCAATTATAAATAATGAACCAGAAGAACCAGAGTGTGTCCAGTGGTTTTGAGGAGGGGGACTCTGTGCTACTCATGTGGTATAAAAACACATTAATAGGCAAAAAGATTGTATCTCCCAGTAGCAAAACTTCTGTGTTCTGGAAGATGGACTGTAGTGCTAAATTAGAAAGCCTCTGTAAGGGAGAGGCCTGTGTTTCTGCCTGCATCTCTCTTCTTGAAAGCTTGGAATTGGTTTTATGAAGCATTCTGGTATTGGGGGGAAAGAAAAGGTGGGTGGGTGGGGGGGAACCACCCAAAAAACCCCCCCAAAACCATTGAGGCTGATGTTCTTTGATGTTAGAGCCTGTACCCTGTGCTGTTTCATAATGTAAAGGGCAAGGAAAGTTTTTGAAGACTGTTACCAGGAAAGCTCCTTATGTCTCTAACAGTTACTATTCTCTCCAGTACATCAAAGAAGGTTGAGGGACCCGAGTACACCATTATTGTGTTAACCTTAACCTGTTGGTATTTGTATTATTAAGGTTGCTGAAAGTTAGTTTGTTTTGTTCTGGCAAATGAGTATCTTTTCCTAATGCCCTGCATTGTGCTAGTACTCTATTATTGACCAAGAAAGAACAAAATGCTAAATTAAAGAACGAAGTATAAAATCAAATGGTCAGCGAACACGAGCTTGTTCAGAACCAGGGAGGTGTGGATGACAATGTCCCTCCTCTCGCAAGCTTCCCCGCGGTTTAATGAGTCCTGTTGGGCAGTGCTCCCTTCCTACCCTGTCTGGTGGGACGAGGTTCCTGTGCGATAGCACGGCAGGGCGTCGCGGCCGCCGTGAGGCTGCTCGTTGCTCTCACAGTGAACAGCGAGCCGTGCCTTTGGCCCTGAATGTGCCCAAGCAAGAAATTAGCAGTGCCCTATTCTGATGCAAAAAGTACCTTCTTAAAGGTAAACTTTCTATGCCTCTTTTTGCAATAAAGGACTTTGTAATTAGACCAAGAAATATATTTGATGGTTTTCTAGGTTGCTTTGGTTGCAGAGTTTTTAGCATAAGCTGAAAGCTGTATCTTTTTGACAGTGCAAGATGTGCAATTTGTGAAATTAAATAAAACTCCTAACCCTTTTTTTCAGCTCTGTGGAGTGGTTTTTGTGCAGTAAGTGTTCACGTTGAGGAAAAGCACAATAGATATGTGATTGGGGTGGTTAAACCTGGAACTATTCCCAGCATCTCGGAGAATCAGCCGAGAATCCTGTTGAATTCAGGATCTTTTTTTTTTTTTTTCCTTCTTGTTACAGCACCTCTGATTAAAAAAACCTTTAACTTCACTGGAGCATTTACCCTATATTATGAGAAATAGGAAGAGGGTGGAGAAAAACACCTTAAATTAGAACAGAGAATCCAGAGGGAAGTACCGTTATTGAAATCTCGGCCCCGTGAATTAATAATACTTCACAATAGCTTCAGTGGGACTAAAATTTAGCTCCCGGTCTGTGTTGATTATGAGCTCCTGAGTTTACTCCTGGGGCTATAAAATGGAAAAGGATCCAATCATGATTAAAGAGTAGGTGTGATTTGAATGGAAGGTGATTACTAAAATCTCCCTGAAGTCTTCCACCCTGCTTGTGCTGCAAGCTTTTCCAATTTATAATGGCATAGCAGAGCCATCCAAGCAGAAAATGACACCAGAGAGAGCGAGTTTTCTGATTGTTTCTGATTAGGTTCAGTGCTAACCTTGTAAATCTGTCTGTCAGATGGGGCACAGTCAAGTCATCTATAAACCTGATGCTTCACAAAAGATTGAAAGGGTGAGGAAACTCCTGCACTTGTGCATTGTTTGATGCCTTTTTTTTCCTCCAGGAGGATTTTCACAAAGATAAATATAGACTCTTGGATGAGAGCTATTGAGCTACAATTTAGTGTTATATAAATTACTATACTTGTTTAAAACTACTTTGTGTTCATGGATTTGTGTGTATTGTATAACAGTCCTTCCTTGTTGGATTTATACGGCCAACAAAGGTCTGAATCTCTGAGGTCTGTCCCGGTTGAAGGTAGTGTAGCTTGGATTGGTCTGTGGAAGTCAAAGCAGGGCTGTGTTTAAGCAAATGAGTGTTACTCTTTCCCCTTTTTTTATCATTATCTTCATATTCTGTTGTCAGCATAGTCGAGCAGGGTCTTTTTCATAGGCAAAGATTTTAATTTTTAATAAAGTAATTGCAGATAATGTCTTATAGTAAGGCTATATGTATTTAAATCCAAAGATGACTGGGGCTGTTACATTTGCATATGCCCTATAAATTGTTTTAGGCAACATAGGAGTTTATGCGAAGAGTAATAGTACTGAAATAAATTTAATATTCTTCCCCTCTTCTGGTCTAAGCCAAAGGCCTAAAAATACCTTTTGGAAGAGTACTCCAGTGACCTTGTGGCAAATCAAATTGACGTCAGTTTAAATTGAAGACAGCTGTTGGATGCAAAAAATTACAACAAAGTTAAATAAACATTTGGTTTCAGTCCAGGAGAGTAAACAGATTTGTTTTCCAATTTACGGTGTGTTAGATGTATGCTTTCAGTGTTACAGGAAAGTGACAGTGTTTTACTTGCTGTGAAATTGGCATCCTGAAAATGTTTGGTACTGTTTGGGTTTAACAAGGGATATACTTTGAAATACTGGAACATGCAGATAATATATTCTCAAATTCAGTTGAAGCAAAAAGTGTTCTTTAGCCTAAGATAAAATTGTGACTGGTTAATAATTGCAAAAGGCCTGTTTTGTTGCATATGCCAGGTATCCGTGGGGCTGCCACTTATCAAATATACGTTTTTATGTATTTATTTATGCTAATTACTGCCAAGGAAATGCATAGAAAAAATGATTTATACAGTAATATTTTGTAACTCCGTATGTCCCCATATGTTTATCTTTCCTAGGTGTTTTTCTATGCTGAACTGTCACCATCATTCATGTTCACCTGGAAGTAAACTTGTATTAACCAGATATTATGTTAACTTATATTAACTTTTACCAGAAAAATCTCATCTAAAATAGAGGCTCCAAATGCTATGAGGAGTCAGCATGGTTTTGCAGAAGCTTTATAGAAAATCAGCTTAGGATAGTTCTGCCATCCTTGCAAGCGTGAAGCAGCTGTAACCCAGCTAGCTGGCTGGGATACAGACAAAGCTGCACAGAGGTCCTCCCGCGCTGGGGAGCTGAGTGCTGCCGAGGGCTGGGGATGGCCCCGCGCTTCTCCCACGCTCGGTCACGCTGCTGGAGCTGGAATTATGCTGGTCCCGGTGCTGGCTCTGGCATGTCCCCCATAGGTGCCACCGGAAGGACGAAGCAACTTTTGCAAAAATAGTTGATGAAAACAAATATTTAAAAAAAAAAAAAAAAATTTTTTTTAAAGCCACACTAGAAGCTGGGAGTGATGCTTTCCCTGCCCCGCTGTGTTTGGGATGCAGTGCACTTTGCAGATTCCCCTTCCAAGGCAACACGCAGGCCACAGCCCTCGGACAGCGTGGTTGTTAGTGCAGGTGCCTGGAAATCATCACGGAGAGTGGTGCGTAAAAGCCGCAGACTAAGGGAGCAGACAGTGACCTGAGAGGCAGGTCTCCTGCTGTGGCATGTGGTCCTTGTGGCTGGAAATATTTTTTCCTATGGAGACTAGGTCAGTTACACTACTAATGTACTACAACCTGCGGCTTTAAAAGAGCAAAGCTGCCACTCAAGAGAACTTGTTTTTCTCATGCTCTTCCTCTTGCAGCTTCTTTCATGCTTTGTCTCCACTGTGGCAATCCTTTCCTGATGCAATCTTCCATGTGGCCACCCTGTCCTCTCTCGCATCTTTCCTCCCAGAGCCCTTCTCCAGAGCTGCTCCAGCTAGGTCTGATCTGTTTTCTGGAGGCAGTTGAGCTCTTGTGCTTTAAGGTAGCCCAGAAGCCATTCAGCAGGGCCGATGCGGTTGCCTCAGCACTGTGCCACGTGGCGTTTGGTCACTGCAGAGCACAGAGGGAGCAAGCCTGCGTGTGTGTGGAGTGCAAGCAGGATGAGCATGTATGGACCTCCAGCACGTTGCCTGTACGTAGTCTTGGTGCTCAGTCTGTGCTCGTTATTTATACCTATCATACAGTCAAAGAGAAGAGGAGAAAATTCTGTGGAGCAGGGTGGTGAGTTGCGGCATTGCCAGTAGATACAGTGTATTCTGTTATATCGTAGTATATACATAGATTGTAAGTGCCTGAAAGAATGTTCCTCAGCTCTGGTCCTCTTGCCCTGCACCAGCACATATCTGTTGTAAATTCAGTTATTTTCACTTGGTGGTTTTAGTGCTTGCTTTGTACTGAGCTACATGACTATAAAAAATTCAGGATGAGGACAGAGTTCCTGATAAAGTATTTAATCCCTTCTGGAGGTGTACACACACTTTTGTGCTGCTCTTCTTTGTTTATGTGCTGCCCTTGCTTCCTATCTAGAAACTATGTGGTAGCAATTTCTTAAACAAGCAAAACTCCAGTACTACACATGCCAATTTAGTTTTACTAGTGGCATTTGTTTTTTCCAAAAATTGCATCAATAACTGTTCAGTTCTCCAAAGTATTTATTTTTCATTCCCAATTTATATACAGACACACACGTATATTTATATAAAACAGTCGTGAACCTTGCAGTTCACAAAATAATTTATTTTCCTTTCCCTCTGTTCTGAAATTTTATTTTTTACAAGAGGATTTATCTCTTTGGGTGGGTCCCAGCATCGCAGCACTTAACTTGGTGTGAGAGAAGTGGGAGCTCTTGGGCCCCTTGTTCCATCTCCCTCCTCCTCCCTCCCCTTTGCCCCTTCCATGGACAACTCGCTGCCTAATGAGGTCTCTGGGACCCACAGATGTCGTGTTGTGGTTCATGCGGAGGTGCGTGCTCTCTTCAGAAGTTATAACTGCTGTTGCTTGGGAACTGCCCCTTCCAGGAAACCATTTCTACTTGGACCTTGCTCGCAGCTTTCCGTGATTTAGTTCTTGACAGTCAGCACTGAAGACCAAGATGCAGCCGCACTAACTGTTGAGCAATTTCTAAATGTTCGGTAATGCAAACTCCCCCAGGTTTGATTTACTCTGGCAGTCATTTGTGGTTTTTAAAAGCTACCACTATAATTGCAAACAAAACCAAACTGAACAAAACCAAATTGATGTCTGCGCAGTTGTGTGTAATGTGAGGAAAAAATCCAAACCTGTTTTGTAGCTGGTACTTCAGATGTGTACCTAACTGGTCCTTTCTTACAATATTGAGCTCTTGGTATGTACCTACAGTGTTTTTCTTTGATTGTCACCTGTGAACCTGTGTTTTTCTGACTAGTCCTGGGTTCTGTTTGTAAGTCAACACAAATTAAACTAATGGAGTATTACTAATGCTTGACAAAATAAATCTGTGCACTTAATTTGTTACTACTTTTAAAGGCATTTAAAAAAAAAAAAAACCAAACCATTTCAACTACTTACATGCTCAGATCTCAATGAGAACCCTTTAAAAGCTTCTGTTAGAGAGAAATATGCGTGCATGTTAACACTAGCTAATATAAATACATAACAAACAGTGGAAATTAAGGCTTCTACTGCTTATCTAACAAAGATCATAATCCTTGTCTTAGTCACAAAAGAAATCCCTTATCTGTGAAAATAATTTTTATAATTAAAGGCAAAATTATTGCCTTCTGGAGAGGATTTCAAAGATTATCTGTTCTTGTAGAACTGTACTGTATTACTGTCTGAATTTATGGTAAGTTAAGACAAAGAAAGATTATTTGTATATAATGTCCTCTTAGTGCAGATATTGGCAAATTTAGGAAGAAGGATATAAGTGCACTTACTTTTGCAAGATAGAAAATGGTACCTATATATTCCATTTTAACAGTCAGGCAGGTGAAGCTATAAGTTCTTGGTGTATACCATTTAAGTTTATATTACTAACTTCTTTTTGTTTTAGATATTCTTTCAAAATAGCATGGAAGAAATTTTTCCAGGGGAAAAAAAAAAAAATTGAAGTAGTTTTAGTAATTTTACCTATTGGTGACATAGTATGTTGAGGAAATGGAACACGTAGTTTATAGTTAAATTAAATCTGTGTTGTAATTTTAACTTGATATATCAAATACATATTTTTGGCTTAAATGCACTGTTAGAACTGAATTTATTGGAAGGCTTGTTAGAATGAGTTGTGGGAAGATGACAGTGCATGCTACTCCTTGAAAATGCTGCTTTCCATCATCGTGTGGGTACTGATACAATTAAAAGTGCAGTTTCACAAATATGTACTTTAAGAACCGTTAAGATAAATCTATTGCCAATTGTCTGATGTGTCCAGGCAGCTGTAAACCCCACAGATGACGTTGCCTCACCCATTGTGAATTACTGCTTAAAGCAAATACATGTCTTTGTATTACAGCAAACTGAGAATAAACTTGTAGATCAGAGACAGTGGTGTACATGAAATTTCAGAACACGTATGTTTTTCTAAAGCTTTGTTATTATCTGACGTAGGCTTGAAAGATACAAGTAGTTTTGTCACCTGTAGTGTATCACTTCCACTAAAATTTCTGCAGCCCCCAAGCTTTTTGTGTCCAGCCCTTATATGTAAGGCTCCATTGTTCTTTCTCCTGTGCAGAGTTTCTTCATCTATGGGCGGTGATGTTGTTTTCGCTTCCTTTCATAGAATCACAGAATGTTTGGCATTGGAAAGGACCTTTAAAGGTCATCTAGTCCATCCCCCAATCTTCGAACTAGATCAGGTTTTCTTGCTCTCAAACAATAGCAGAATTAGTAAAAGTAAAACCTGGGAAAGGACAGTCCAGTTTGCTCTGATCTCTCCTCGTGAGCTGTCGCCCATCCTCGCAGCACATGTCAAGGAACAACAACATGTTTCTCATTTCATTCCTGTATTTCGTGTGCGTGTTGCCAGCCAGCGTGCATGTGCAAGTACAATTTCCCAGGTGCAATTTTTTCCATTTTTGTTTAAAAATGTTTGCATTACATTAAGCATTTTTTTCCTTAAGCAAAATGCAGCCTTAGTGAAATTGTGATGCATTAAAAAAAATAATAAAATTAGGTACTTTTGAAATGAAGGGCATGGAAAAGAAGAGAATGAAATATGATTGATGACCAGAGCTGGAAAGGGAAAACATGGGCAGGAGGTAGTATTAACACTGACAATCCACAGGATTTTTCGTTTACTTACTGATGTGGCTGTCCCAGCATTCAAATGAAATGTAATATACTCCTCTGAAGTGGCATTTCTCTTGGGTTTAGCAGAAGATAAAAGTGCAAGCTTGTTTTCAATGACATTTCCAGCACAGCAATTTCAAAACCATAAAAAAATTTGAAGCATTCAATCATCTAAAATGTCCAGGAAATAGATGATCACAAATGAGACCACTTCATCTGCTAAGGGTTCACTCTCCTTACAGCCTAGAAATCCTAAAATGTAATGTTTGGGGCACCACGTTTTTTTCTCCAAGGTAAAATGCGCTGTTCCGCAGTGGAGGCTTTGTGCCATGGTGTAACCAAGGATCCTGCAAGGTTTCTGCCTGGTTATGCTAGAAAGCACCAAAACTTGGGGCTGATGTGAGTCTTCAGGATGTAGGATCTCAACGGGTCGGGATACATTTAATTTGTGTTCTTTAGTAGCCATGCTATGAGGGCAGCACTTTCTCTTAGAGGTGGGACGGAACTGCCAGGCTCATCAGTTAGAAAGGACTTTCCTTGCTAATCTCTGCTTTCCCAATATTGCAGCCAGGGGGTTTAATAACCATTCTTGCCCTACAGATTTTGTTTGGTTATCTAATTGGGGTGTACTCCTCTGTGGTACTTCGTGGATGAAACATTTTTCTACTAGTCTACTTAGGCGACTTATTGGATGCATTGGTTTTGTTTGTGGTTTATTTTCATAGACTTGGTGCTTCTTGGGCATGAAGGTTTTTGTTACAGGATATGCCTGGAGTTCAAGACAAGAAGCAACATCTGGAGTTTAAACATTAAAGTGAATAGAGTAGAGGTCTAGATATTTCATAGGCTAATACATGTTCAGATTAACCTGTGGACCATCTTCCACATGACTCATGTTTTAGTGAATGACTTTGCCCTAAACAAGGACAACAGTAGTAATCCCACACTAGCTACCTCAATTGCACACTTAACTAGTGTTTTTTGGGGGGAGAGTAGGGGTAATCAGTTTACATTTACTTAGTCTAATCATTCTTCTAAGCATATGGATGGATATATTGTCTACATGTTATTGCTGATATTCGCCTGTCTCTGAGGTGTAAAAATACAGCAATATCTGTCATGTTAGGCACATTTTTGTCTTGTGTGAATGGTGGGGGTTTTTGATCTTGTTTCTGTATTGATAAAACAAATAGCCAATAACTATTTTGTTTGTTTTCCTATAGATACTACATGTTCAAAACCCCTTTTAAAGGAATCTGTGAACCATTGTGTAATTTATTGCACCTAATTAACGCAAGCCAATACTTTTACAAGTAATTAAATCAGTTTAAAAATGTTGCACGACTCACCCATCTGTTTGAAGTAACAGCTAAATTGCAGTATAATACAAATTAAAATGTATACTTCCATAACCTGTACTTCTAAGTATGTGCCAGCACTTGCATTGCGTGTATGTATGTTCCTCTATTAAAAAATGTAGTTTTAATTACATGCTGTACATATTCTTTATTCTAGCCCATTAGTTTTATCCCCATGTGTAGAAATGCTGAATCCAAGTAACAAGGCAGTAAATAATACTGGCTTTTAATGACCAATTAAAGCAGCCTATCCTCAACCTTGGCATCAGCTGAGTTTGTAATTCAAAGTACAGATAGGCTATAATTGGTTAGAATAAAACGGTGCTCGGGAGCTACCTCAGCCTCGTCCGTACAGGATACCACTCCCCAGAGGCAGCAATACTTCGTTTCATAAACCATCCTGCAACCAAAACTTGATAGAACTGGAAGCTAAATAAATGGTTCCAAAGCGATGGCAGACATAATACAAAGCCTCAGTGCACCTCGATGACTTTATCCTGAATGATCTGGACCTTTTTGTGGCCTTTGTGAGGGGCAATTGTGTTCTATTTAAAGGAAGTTCATTAACTAGCTACTTTTAAAAATAGCATGGGTATGTTGACACCTGCCATGTTGCTAGCTACTCTAGCCCTGTAGACTTGCTGTCTGTTCCAGATGCTAGCAAAAGTTAATTTTCTGCTTTAAATGTGGTAATATAAGACAAGCTGTCCTGTCTGGTGAAACTAATCCAGTAACGCAGTCATGGATACCTCAAAAACAGGGACAGAGAAAAGTACCGCTGTGCTCAGCCTTCATGTAAATGCGCTTGTAATAGATTCAGTGCCGGATGTCTATTAGAAAGATATGAGGGAAGTGGAGGCAACATAGGGAGCAGAAGCAGATAAAAAGATTAAAACATTGAAATTATGGAATAAGGTATACTTGATTAAATGGAAGTTAAAATGAAATATGAAAAAATGCTGTTTTGAATTCTAATGAACTATTCAAGGTTATGTGAGGGAAGGTAAAAGGAATAAGGAAAAAAACATACAAAGAAAGTGTGTGATAGTGAGATCTGTTAGGCTGTGCAATGATCTCTGCAGGCAGAGGTAAGATGAAAGATGGAGGACCTGTTGTTTCCATATACCTAAAACTAGACCAGGCAATACCAAAGAAAAGGTTCTTGAAGGAACTACTTCAAGGGCTACTTGTCCTCTGAAACTCACTGAATTCACTTTGCCAGGCGTTGGACAGTGTAGGACTGTAAACCCTTCAGGTAGGGACCATCTCTTCATAAAACCCTGTGTTCCTATTTTTGTGGCTGGTTTGGATGGATACATTAAACATGGGACGATGCTGTGCTGTGTAAAAGCACATTAGGAAAAGGGAAAGAGTGATGGAAACAACAGGGAAATGTACCAGATTTCTGCCTTTTTAATCTGCTTCAGAATGGAGTGAGGCTAAAGACATTTTTGTAAATTGAGCAAAAAAGCTGAAGTGGGGAAAAGAGAGGGATGAGAAGGATGTGGTGGAAAGTCAAGGTGTCCGTCCTATCTTACAGTAGAGGGTTTAAGTTGAGACTGGCGAACCATGTGCAAGTCTCAGTTTTGTAAGAAACTACTAATGGAGGGAAGTAAACAGTCCTGCAAGGAGAAGAAAGAATAGTAGGAAAGCAGGCAGGTGACAGTTTTCCAGGGCTTGTTGGCAGAAGGAGGAGCGATAGGGAAGAGGAATGTGGTGAGGGCTAAGCCGCAGCTGAAGGACCTGCTGATGGCTGGAGTCTGCTGTGTGAGCCGGGGCAGCTGTGGTGATGGCGAGGGCATGTGAGTGTGGAGGGGGAGCTCTTTGGGTGCTGGAACTATGCTAAATGAAGAGCTAGTGGAGCATGGGGAAAAGGGAGGAGGTTTAGTGTTGCTTTAAGGCAAGAGACTAGAGCCAGAAGGGGTCCACACCAAAAGCTTTGAGCATAGTGACTAGTCTTGAAGAAGGGAGGAGAGGAACTGCAGGGACACCAGCAAGTCCTGATGCTAACTTGAAAAGACCATCTATACTTGTCTCGTTATCAAGGGGGAAGAAAATTATCCTAAATTAGATTGTTGGGATTCTTCCAAATGAAGGAAGTTTAGGAAAGGCATCATTGTACCACCATTTTTTCTCCAGTGCAATGACTGCAAAAATAAAGCTGTGTAGGGAATGAAAAAGGAGCAATTGCAAGAAGTAGGTATGGCCCTGTGGGGCTCTTGCTCTTGCAAGTGGCATGTATTTGTTAGTGCTGCCAAGCAGACTTTCTTTGAGCAGAATATAACATGTTCATAAACTGGCAGAGAGCCAGGTGATAGATAACGCAGCACAGAGACCTCTCCTGTCAAGAGTTAGTGTTGTATACCTGCTTTCATGGCACAGGTTACAAACCCGTAGGTCTCCTGTTCTACGTTGTCTTCATAAGGAGTAGGCTTAATGGGAAATTGGAGGGATTGCTACTTGCTTGGTCTTCCTGCTTGCATTTGATAAGACTTGGTTTCTGGTGAGTGAAGTACCACCTGGAATACAGTGTTCTTCCCCGGAAACCTTGATGATATCCCAGTTGATTTCACTGTGAGTAGGAGTAAGACCCAAGTTGGACTCGGAGAATGAAATTCAGCCCTTTGTAAACAGGCATAAATCCTACTGAAACTGGTGGGGCTTGTGACTTGAATCAAATCTGATTTGCCTCACACAGCTCAATCCAAATGCAGTCTGCAGTACAGCAGATAATGGAGACCAATGTTTTACTTTGGTGACCCTGAATATGTATGAGGATAAGATCTGATGGATAACAGCTAACTGTTGAAACTTCTCGCAATAGAAGATTCTTTTTGAGGAGGGATTTTAATGAATTTGAATAAATAATAAAAAATGTTTGAATGTTTCAAAATGTTTTGTGCCTTTCTGCTGTTGCTACGCTTTGGCACTGCTTTTCTTTTAAGATGTTCCTATAAATGTCTTATGCTAAGCAAGAATCGATGCGTGATCTGAGCACGATGCACGTAGAGCCCAATGGCTGGTGTATCAAGATGGATGAGTCTAGGCACTGGTTGTGGCTTATCTCACTTACGTGGCTGCTGTATTTATTGCCAAAACAGAATGGATGTCATGCTAAATAATTTTGTACTCTCGGCCTGCTAGCACTTCCCTAATGATACTGGAGGGAGCTCTCTGCTTCCCCCTTGCTTTTACTGCTATACTAAGGTGCCTGAGAGGTCTGCTTTCTCTTTGAGGAAAGAGGTCGTGCTAGAAAATAGGCCAGAGAAAAGAAAAAGGGAATGTAGGGATTGGAATTATTCTTGATAGTCTTGATTTAGCTGCAGATATGGTAGGTGTTACTCAGCACACCTCAAGTTTGGGATATCTGCTTCCCCCAAATGAAAGCTGTCTGCATTACAACACCATTGCACATAATTCTGCACAGCTTGATATGTAACACTGCCTTTGCAGAATAAATGCTTAAGGATAAATCTTGCATGACAAATAAATTGCCTTTTGCTCTCCTTAGGTCTTTCAGGTGAGGCAGAGATATAATGTAGAGCCAGGTAATGTGCAGACCTAGCAGAAAAATGGATCTTTTTTCCTGCATTAGGCATGTCATCAGAGGAGATACTTGAGACAACTCTATTACAGATGCAGTTGAATCAATAAGGCATGTTCTTTTTTTTTTTCCCAGATGACTCCTCTTCTTCCATTTCATAAATTCCTATTTTTAACAAGAGGAAAGTAAGCAGATATTATTCTGTACAATGTTTCATGCCATACGAATCTCCTTTTTCTTGAATAGGCCAGATTCAGCAGTTTTAAGAAGGTTTTTTTTACATATTGTTTTCACTTAGGGCGGTGCAAATTTCTTTGGAAATCTATGACAATCAATTAAGTAAATGAGAAAATAGAATGCTTGTAATTAAGATAATCAAGCTACATGAAATCCACCCTGCTAGTGCTAATATCTATATATCTCCAAGCTGTATATTAATTAAACACCATGTAAGTGTTGCAATTAGACTCGGGCTGCTATGGTGAAAATGAGAGAAAAAGGGAAATGATTGGAGGGTTTTTTAGTGTATGTGAAACTCTTAGTTGTTCTAAAGCATCTCGTTATGATTTGCAAGGTTGCTGTGTTGCTGCAGACGCTCCCGGGATGCCTGAGGACTCTGTAGCAGGCTTTAGCTGCTTCTGAAACAGGTGATTCAAAGAAAATATGCTTTCGTTTGAAAAAGCTATGTTTCTTCTCAGGGTTGTGTCTTATTTTCCCATCAATTTCATGAATGAGTTTGGGTTACTGAGCTCTGAAACCAGTAGTCAAAGAGGTTAGCTATTTCATTCTACATAGGAAACTGCAAAGGGGAGAAGGGAGAGAGAGGAATTATTCTGACTAGTTCTTCCAATAAAAGGGACTCTGTCCTGCTTTTATGTTATTTTGTTTTGTGGTTTCATTTTGATGTGAAGACTCTAAGGTTGCCCAGGCCTTCCTGCTGGACAAAACAGCATCTTAATATATTTGTACTGGGAGATGAACACTACATGAGACTAACTGGATAATCTGGGGGTATTCAGATGGTGCCGCTTCATTTATTTCCTGGTGCTTTTGGGGGGGCTGGGGAAGCAAAAGGCTCTGTCAGGGTCAGCGTGTGGCTCTAAGCGGCCAGGGGAGGACCCCTTCCTCTGTATGGGTACCCTCCCAGCAGACACACAGCAACTTCAAAGTGAGTTTACTCTGGTTTTATGAGATGTGGGTTTGGGGACATTCATGCTTTCTCTTTTTCTCCTGTGTGTAGCTTTTGACGGCTGCAAGCACATGTGTTAAGGTACCGTGGAGGTAGCAGAAGAATCATGTTGAAGGGCCGAGGGAGTCAAACAGCTTCGCCACCTTAGAGCTGCCAAACTTTGGTCTTGTTAGCTGGGGATGCCAAAGCAGCTGAATGGGGCAAAGCAGCTGATGAACCCGTCTGCTAATTTGTCAGATATTGCCATGGCTGTTCTAAGATTAAGTCTTTGGAGTCAAATGAAGTAGTACACCTGATCAGTGTGGACATGAGCTTGATGAAGTTGCTGCACAAATAACAAATAAAAGTAATATTTTTGTGTTTATTTTTTCCAATTCTTTTTTAAAAAATCTGCTTTTACAGTGCAATATTCTTCCTTAGGACAAATAAGCCTATTCACTGGTATTGTGTTTTCAGATAATACCATTTACATTTCCAGAAAGAAGTGAAGAAGAAAACTGTACAGGACACTTTCAATTTTTCATCTGACTTTGTTCTTAATTTTTTTTATTATTTAACATTGATACAAAAAAATAGTATCTTGATTAGCAGCTTCGCTGGCAACTCCACAAAACTGTAAATAATACTTTAATCTAAAAGAATGCACTCCTACAGACACTATAGATAAAACAATATATACAATTTAGACAAATAAATACATAAGTACAGCCAGTCATATATAATGATACACCTAAAGTTCGGTTACTGTTGACAAGCTTTTCTAGTTAATTACACTCTTCATTTACAAATTGCCATTGCCATCTACATTATAAAGACAAAAGAAATTCCAATAAAGAATCAAAATTGATACTTAATTTTATTATTAGGAAAGATGGAAAATGAACCTTGAGACTTCTGTTTAAATACTCTCACAGTTTTAGCAAAAAAAATGCTTTTGTGAAAAACTCCTCCTAAAGAGAGGCATTTTCCCCCAGCTTCTTTGCTCAATGTGCTTTGTTCATGTATGTTTTGGAATCAAAATGTGATTATAGTCACACTTTTGAAGTGACTAGAAGCCAGCAAGTCTTAACCAAGTTGTCATTTGTCCCATGCCTAGTGAAACAAAATGACCTTTAAGTAACATAAATATTTCTTTTTATTAAAAGAAGCCCAATGCAAACACTTGTTTCTTAACAGTACCCCACGTGGCACAAATACTACTGGGTGGAAGGGACAGTAAACTGTCCCTATGAGTAGATGTATCGCTCCCTTTCGAGCTCCAGGTTGCAATACTGCAATTTCTGAGCAAAGAGAAAATAATACATCTGTTACGTAAGTGTAACAAGCTAGTGAAGTCTAGCATCAGAAAAGTAATAGAAGTAGAAAATTAGGCTTTTGTTGTGTTCTTTTAAATTCACTTGACAATAAAAGAAAAAATCTTGTACATTCAAAAGTTAGGGCACACATGCTTAAGGCTCTTGAAACACTGGACAAATATAATGTCTAACTCAGCTCCATGCATAACAGAATACTACATAGCAAGCAGACTCTACACATATATACAGCTGAATACAGAAGAAAATGCCTTAGAAATATGTACATCAGTTCCGAGATGAACGTTTACATTTCTGTTTAAGATCTATCTATTTATAAATGGCAGGAAATATATATTTTTAGATACTATTTTCAAGGTGTACCTTCCAATCAATGCAGTCTACTTGTACTAGGAGAAATTCAAGGCTACCATGCTACTTAAGCCCTGAGGTATCTGGATTGGGAGCCCTGCTGTTCTCTTGGTTACTAACCAAAGGCCACAGAAGTGTCAGCAGGAGAACTAAGGCCACCAAATCCATTCGGTTGCGGATTCAGAAACCCCAAATTACTGTACAGTGCGGAGGGATAGCAGAAGTGATTGCAGCCTGTGGGTTGAAATTATTACAAAGTGTGTTCCTGGTAGGATGGCATCCATGCTGTCCGATTTACCCGAGGGCTGGTGTTGAATTCCACCCTCGTTTCCCTTCCTAAACTGCATATTCTAGGGCTTGGGTAAGGAAAGCTGAACTTCACCCAGTCAGTGTGTGTGTGTTATATTCATCTATGCAATTAGTTGGACCTTGTTTAGCTAGAGTTCCGAGTTTGACAGGAAGCAAGAGCAACTTTAACAAGGACTAGGTCAACTAGGGAAGGATAAATCTTAATTATGCTGCAAGAGATTCGGTATTCTTATATAAAATTAACAATTTTCATTTATGAAGGATGCACAAACTCCTGTTGATTAGCTGTAACTCCTGGGCTATCTGTTGTGTAGCTTTACCTTTAGAGCTGAAGCAGATTTGTTTGAGACACCTACTACTGCTTGTGGCTTGAAGGCCAGGTACGCTTTACCTTATTTACAAGTAGTTCATTTCAAAGCGATAGTGCTGCATCTGTGAATGAGACTAACAATTTGTCATGAAACTGCAAACCTTTTGGGGTAGCATCTTCGTTCCTCTGTTACTGTTGTAAAGTGCTATGTACACCTATGGCAAAATCAGGTCAGAGTTTTCCTTTAAATTCTTATTCAGTTAATTTCTGACAACTTTATAGACATCCTGAATAACGTACAGACTTAACAGTTTTTCATACGTTACACATAACGCCAGCTGAAATGAATGAGAACTTTGTGCTGTGGACGGTGTGAGTAATCTACAGCTAATAATATATTTGGTGAGTTTTGTATCTTCGTAATTTGTCTGTGAATTCTTCATTCCAAGTTATTAGCTGAGTAATGTCATATTTTAGCTTTTTGTTAGAATGTGGTGCTGAATACAGATGGCTTGAATTTATCAAAGAATTTTCTAGGAAATAATTTGCATGACATTTCATTAACATTCATATTCAAAACACATAAGCACATTATGAAACTTGAATAAAATCTTGTGTATTTGACTTCTGTCGCATGCTCTGGGGATCTCTTGAGCGGGACCTCAGTGAGTATTGGCTCTGTGATCAGTAACCTGGGAGCTGCAGATTTGTAACAAGGGCTAGAATTTGTTTTTCTTTAATAGGTGATTCTTAAAAGCTCTCTATTTTGCTGTGAAAGTTGTATGTAACTGTTATGTACTCTGTTGCCCAATCAACGGAAAATCGATTGCATTCTTTTATTGGACAAAATTCTACTTTTCTACACCACTAAAATTCTGGTAGAATCTCATTCATATATGTACTGTAGCAAAAAGTAGAGCTTACCCTTAAAAAGCTGGTTTTATGTTTACTTCTTTTTTAGGTAAATAGTGTACTGACTGATGTTGAAGAAATATGCTGCTTATTGACACTTTTATCATTCAATGTAATTATATATTGCTATGCAAGAAGGTTAATGGAGAGATCCACTGTTACTGAGAAACATTGCACTTGCTTTGAAATTAAAAGATACTCATACTTTTATCATGTCTTTTTAAGATGGTTTTTCATAAATCTCTCCTGTCTTATTTCACCTACAGATTCTACTTCATTTTAAAATTGTATTAGATCTTTTAGGGGCTACTTTACATAGTGGAAAGAAATGGGGTATCTTCTGAAATAATTTAAAGGAATACCATTTGGTGGATAAAAGTATAAAGTGTGTGGGTTTGTTTCTAAGGCCTATGAGACTTTGATGTTCTTACCTGTCTAAATTCTGCTATTATACCATCAGTAAGCTGTTTGGGAATTGCACGCATTGTACTATAAAATATACATGTCAAGATAAGTGTATAAGGTCAGTGCAAATGTATACCACTCTATTAACAAAGCTCTAGAGATGGTTGTAGGGTGTCAAAAAAGGAATAAAAGTATATTTGTAATTCTTCATTTCTTAGGGCCTGAGTCTTGTCTCAGAGGCTGGGGCATGAACTGTTAAGCAGCTCATGATAGTTTATTACTGTCCTTTTACATACAAGTGCAGGAGCTGATATGTGTGATAGAGGATAATATACAAAATCTCAGATTTGACTCTAGATCCTTTTGGCTGGTGTAATGTCCTTATGAAAAGAGCCTGAAGTCTGTAAACCAGTAGTCAAAATGAGAACGAAAAATCGGTCATTAAAAATCCTCTCACAGTTAATATCCCACAGTTTAACCTGTAAATCAGCAGATTACTTTGTCAAAAAATAACCACGCTAAACCAAACTTAAAAAAAAGGTATTTACATCTATAAAAATCTTAACATCTAAGATGTTTCTTGCTGGACATGTCATTCCAAATTCTGTGCATTTCTTCTGGTGTTATCTGGTGCACTGTGATCACCCTGCGGTACCTGCACAAGCTGTAAGCCATTTTCCAGTGATTGAAGCCACTGTTTTGGAAGGGGTGAATGCCCAGCTTCCGAAGACAGAGTCCAACATACACATCTTCAAGATGAAGAAGTCTGGTATGAAGGGAGGTTTTGTAAATGAGTTCCGCTACGTCAGCTGAAAATATGTAGCCAGTGCCTGAACAGAAGGGTGGATAATTGCTGTCGGGGTATAAATCTCTTGGCATGTACCACTTACTGCGAACATCTCGTATTGGTCCTCCGTTTATAACGTAGCCTGTGAAGTACCTTCTCCTTGGCTTGGTGTTAGGTTTGAGCAGCTTATAAATAAGATTATCCATATTTACAAAAATATCACTGTCTGTCTTCATAACGTACTTTGCTTTTGAACAAAATGTTGCTACCCACCTCATCCCCATCAACGTTTTCAGAGTGAGGTTATGATAAGAGTCGATAAAATCCTCCACAATAATGTCGTGAAAAATTTGGCTTTCTTGCTCTACCATTTGATTTAGCACAGGATCCGTGTTTTTTCCGAGAAGAAATAGCGTGGCAATTTTAATTCCTTTAAAGTTGTTTTCGTCCCCCCATGTTTCTCGAATGGCTTGCCTTGCATCAAACTCTTTGTGAGTGGTGCTGATAAGAATGACCAAGAAGGGGACACTCTTCTCACATTTGTTGGGTTCATTGATAAGAAAGTCAAAGGAATGTGGATTTATAGGTCGAGTTCTTATGTTGCCAAAGGAAACATTTTTTCTGGCTATAGATATGCTACTGAGCTGTCTGTGGCCAGTGTAGGAAGAAGTAGGGCGAGTTATACTTAAGTACCAAAGAGCGCTTGCCCAACAAACTACTGTCAAAACGTATAAGCATGAGACCTTTGAAGCCATTGTTCCTCTAGCTCTTCTATTCCGTATGATGAATAAATAGCCTTCGTACCACGAGCGCACCTATGTCCCAGAGAGGCAGCATATTATTAATGAAACTTGAAAGTTCGATATAGAAAAGTAACTCTGTAATCATTCGTGGATCTCAAATAGGAGCTATTAACCCTGATGATACTCAGCTTTTCTTCTTTTCCTAGCAGCAGCTTCCATTTCTTGGAATTTTCTGTTATTTCTGAAAAATACAAAGAAAAATTTTCCATTGCTAGATCATAAAAGCCTAGGGCAAGAAAAATGAGCTTAAATATGACTGGCCATTAATAAGCTAAGTGGCTTAATGCATTTCTTGGATATCCTTTTTTTTCTTATGAGGTACCACAATGCGAGATAGTGTACTAGAATATAGCAGTATAACTGAAGTAATATTTTTATGATTGATAATTTCTCATAGGTGATAATATATAAAAAAAGTTAAGCGTGTGTAGCATGTTGGCATATCTAGGTAATTTTAAAAGTGTATGAAAAAAAAATTTCTGGTTTCTAGCATTTTCTTGCTTCCTAGCATTTTTTCTGGACAATCTTTCAAAATATGGCATGGAACATTTTAAAATTATTTAAAGAATGAAAATGTACTTTATCGTACGATTAATAGCATCAGTGGCAAACATGCACATGAATACCTATGGATCCCATTTGGTCTAAATGTTGTTAATGTCTGCCCAGCTAACAACAGCACGCTTTGGTGGAAATCAGACAGAATGGGATTTATTGGTAAAGGTACAGGAGAGAGAGAGAGATACGTATGCTGTCTTACCCATGTAAAGATCAGCGCCCGAGTAGACTCCGTAAAAGTCTAGAAATAAATTAACACAGTTCAGTTATTCTTGTTGGCTTCCTTCTCCTCTCCCCACAAACCAGTCTTTACTTCTGGTGAGCAAACATCATTTGTATACCATGTAAGATAAATCACGATGGCAGCCCATTAACCGTGTCACTTTGCTGGCCGGCGTGCAGCGCACTTGCCTACCCGGCCGGGGTTCCTGCACCGGCAGCCCTTCCTTGCTGCTGCGCCAGTCCTGCCTCTGGCACTGGGGAGCTTTGAGGCTTCTCGGGATCTGGGGAATGTGCCAGCCCTGAAGCTTCCTTTGCTCTTAGCATGTTTCCTGGGAACCGGTTCTGTTTATCATCATTTCATGGAAATGAGACAAGCTGCATTAAGCCTGCCAGACTAGCGCTGACTCCTCCAAGGCACACCAGTAGCTGGAGAGTGCCTGTAGGCTCCACGTTCCTGGGTTTTGCCATTGCTTCAGAGCTAAAGGATAGTAGAAGCATGCAACAGATGAGCTTTGAGCTTTCAAGAGTCTTTGAAATATTTAATATTTACTTTGGATAGGACAAAACATATATGGATTCAGAAAAAAAGATAGAAGCCCTGTCTCAGAAATGTCCTTTCTGTTTCCACACAGCTTTGACAAGTTGCTCGGATTGCATCAAAATGCTTTTTTAAGGAGCCCGTGCCTCCCCCGCATTGGATATGTACGGTCTCTTTTTCCTTTCTCCAAAAGCAGATGAGAGTGTGGCCCTGGATGGGACCCTGTGGCAGGGTCCCCTGCCAGGTGATGTGTTGTTCAGGGTTTGGGCGGACAGGGCCCTGCCCTAGGCAGGCTGTCAGAGTTAGAGGACTGTTACCCTGTGTTATGAGATCATACTGAGGTGTAAAAACAGCAGAGAAACAATCTTAACATTTGCTAAATATATACAGACTGTAGTCTCCTTATAGATTCTTATAGCTAGCACTAGTCCTGCTAGTCTTCATTACATGCACTTTTAGCTATTTAATGACCAGAACCCACATACCCCTCTTCCCTTCCACGAAACAGGAAAACGTGAATTTGTGGCCTGTTTCAGAGCTTTAGCTGTTTCAGTCAGGTTTGCCCTATAGCTGCGGCAATTTGATGAGGTAGAGGGTGACTGCGATCTCCTTGGCTACTTGTCCCAGGAGTTGGGGTTTGTGATCTTTTCCCACCAAGCAGTAGCAGTAAATGTTTGGGAGCAGTATATTTAGTGAGGCCTTTAGTTGCCCCATAGGGCTGCAGAACACAATGATCTTGGCACACATGCGTACATCCTTGTAAATAAATACAGCTGTGATAAATATATACACAAATGCTACTGTAATGTCTGGAGAGGGGATGTGTCCTGCTGTAACAGCCCACTGGGGTCACTGGGACACAGTTCTGAGAAAGGCAAAACACTCCCCTGATCTGGCAGGTTGGAATTTTTGTCTGGCTTTGTTGTGAATCTCTGATAACTGCCCCCAGTGGAAACCCCAGAAGGGAAAAACACCAAGCGTGAAATGCCATAATATAATGAAAACATAAGAGTGTAAGGTCTAGAAGATTGTGTTAATAAAGAAATACAGCAGTCATGGCTTGGAGATGTAGAGAGTGAGCTATATAGGTCAGTGTATTTAATGGACTCCAGCACTAAGGTCTCACAAATACTTCTAATATTCTGCATATGATGAATTATTTTAGGAAACTATATATTGCATTCTCGAAACATGTATATTCTTCTACATCTTTTCTTTATTAAAGGCAGGTGCATTAGTTACCATGAATACTGTGCAGATATCTGAGGGAAAGGAAAATTGTAACCAGTGCTTCCTACAAACTGCAAAATTACATAAAATAGCTTTTCAGTCCAGCAATGTCATGGCTGTGATGTCCAATCTTGTGTGCTCTGAAAGGATTTGAAGCAACAAAAGCCTTAGACCAATTTAAAGAAAGATTCCAAGCTATTGTAGGGAATTTTTTGCTCAGTTATGAAATCTACAGATAACTGTTTGTCCAGGATGAATATTTCTTATATCGGTCCTTGGATTGCTGTCTCTTGAAATAAGTTTATCTTTTTCTGTTATGTGTTTGGTTTGGGTTTGTTTGTTTTGCCTTTTTTAAAGAAAAATAAGAGTTCAGATGGTGTTCTTTGGTTTGGAGTGTTTTCCACCATCCCTGCAGTAATTTTTGAGTGAAGTGCAGGTGAAGTCGTTAGGATTGAACTGGCTGTAGTTTTCCTGACAAGTGAAATTTTAGATTTAATTATTTTTTAGGAAGATTGAGGGGAAAAACAAAAAGAGAGCTCCCTGCTTTCCTGTGATGGGTGTCTCTGCTATTCCTACACTGCTGTGAGGCGAAGATTAAAGTTCACGTTCCTGCTTTACCTGAGCTTTTCGCTATATATGGGGAACAGACTTGGAAGAAAATAGCACAAACAAAATCTGCAAATAGTGCAAATACAAAACAAAATTTGCTGAGGAGTCTTGGTCTGCTATTTTAGCTGAGATTATTGTCGCCTTCAGGACTGATCTCTCTTACTCTTGGTAGGATCACAGAGGAGGGCGTTAGATAAGTAGCTATGTTGTGCGTTTTTTTGGCCATTGGGCAAATGCTCCTACAGATTATTTCTGGTAACATTGTTCCTGCACGGTAATTCCAATAATGTTTAGCTTGCACAAGCAAGAAAATAGATGGCTTGATTAGGCAGGGAAGTATGGACTAAGCGGTGAAATACATATTTTGTGATGATTTAGCAGTGAAGAATTTCAGAGGTTGCCAAATTCTGTTATTAAAGACGATGCTAATTCATCAAGGATCTAAACAAGTGCCTAACTCGGACTTTCCTAGAATTACTCTGTGTTGAAGGTATATTGCAAAGTTATTCACAGTTTCAAAGTCTGTGAATCAAACCTTTTCCTCATCATGTGTTGTGACCTGAAACTAAACTCTGCAGCCATGCAGTATGTGGGACTTGTATATCAAGGATGTGAATTACAAGGAGTGAAATCTGAGTGTAAAAGTAATGTGCTTAAATTATAGTGTGTTAAAACTTTTGTGTTAATTACTCATTTGGAAAAGAGGAGGAATAAAGCATGTGAACTAAGGTCACTACTTTCATCTAAATAACAACCGAAAGCACTTCAATGCCTGCACATTATTGTGGTTCCTTTAGCAGTTTGCCCAGAAGTTCTTCAGACTATTTTTAACCTAGTCAATAGTACATATATCAAAAGCTTAAATATTAAAATGTGTAGCAAATTCATTAATATATTGTGCTTCTAGTCCTGACACTGGATTCAGTATATTGTCACTATAAGGATGGTTTTGGTTTTTTGTTTGTTTTGGGTTTTTTGGTTTTTTTGTTTGGTTTTTTTTTTTTTTTAGTTTTGCCATGATGTTCTTGAATTTGGTGTTGAAATTTGAAGACCCTTTAACAGCAGGATATAGGTTGTCACAGGGAGAGCAGAAAGCTTTTATCAGCTTTGGATTTTGTCTGTCGGGATTTGGGGACATTGGGGACACTGGCACGTCTGGGGACATTGGCACAGACAAAGGGAAGTGTTTATCTCCTTTCCTCTGTTCCGTGGGGTGAAAGAAAGCTTTTTAGCAGGCAGCAGCAATATTAAGCTCTTGAATCATTGTTTTTAAAAATATTTTAATTTAATCCGTCCCTTTTCCCAGCCTGGCTGTCATACTACTAGTAATCAAAGGCTCAAGCTTTGCTAGGGTAGATGATTGTAAAAAGCAAATGTTTAGTATTGTGTTTCCATATTGTGACTCGAAGTTGTGCACTTAATTGCGCTATTCACAGCTCATGCTGTGCAAGCCAGAGAAGCCACCCAGTTGGAGCACAGAAGCGGTACTGTGTAACTTCTGTAAGTAATTGACCTGATGGAGGCTGAGCGTTCACAGCAAACCTTCTACGAGTTGAATGCACATCAAGAATAATCCTCCAGATAATGAGCACATTTGAGAAGCTTGCTAACTGTTCATGGGTAATTTTCAGGCAGATGTCAAATGAGTTCAGCAAACGTTACTCACCAACTGCAATATTTTGCCAATATTTTGGAATGCTGCTGTCTTTGCTGAGAGGTTGTTGATCTTTTTCTTTCAAGAAAGCCCATCCTACGTAAGTGGAGTTGCATTAATGTAACTAGATCACGGTGGACGCACATGATAGAAACCACAGCTCTTGAAGCCTGGCGTGTTGCCATAGTTGTAATCCATACCGTGTCGCTATCTACTGCTGAGGCATAATGTAGGTGCTGAGTGGAGGCAGTCAGGATGCTGAGCCCCAGGGATGACCCCGGGTGAGAAGCCAAGGGAGGCCGCAGCTGCTCATCCTGACGCCAAGGAGCCTGTTAGGCAGAGCACGACTGAGTCAAATTAACACTGTGCATCTCTGCCAAAATGTACCTATTCCTTTCCCTGAAAAAAAAGAGGGAATGCAGCTGCTAAATTATTTAGTAAATGTAGCAAACTCTTCTCATTTTCCCTGAAGAGAGATTTTTGTAAGAGTTTTCTATGATCATGGCTTTCATCTGTATATAGACCAAGACACTGAAATGTCTTCACCATTTATGAAGTCCTTAAATTACCTAAGGAAAAGTCTGTGATTATTACCAAGTCTTGTTGAGAAGGTAATTATCCTGAACATTAAGAACACATCTACAAAGAAATCTGGGATGCTGTTATGTTCTTGGCTGTATGTTTTCATAGTAATTTCTTGAGGAAATTCTGGACAGATGGCATAGGTGATTTAACAGGTGATTGCAAGCTCCTCTCTGGCAACTTCATTTGAAGGTTTCTTAAATATTCTAAGTGCTTTTGCTGTGCCTGGGTGTAATGGACCTGAAACCAAATCAGTGCTGCAAAGGAAGACCTTCCTCTTTAGAATATATGTGGAAAGGGACTGTAATAGAGGTAGAAGCCACAATCTTGGACTGAGAGGAGGAAAGTATAAGCATTCATTTCAGGTCCATGTTCTTTAGAAAAATCAGTTCTTCCACTTTGGGGGGTCCCAGCTGTCATATATTAAGAGCCTGGCTTGCCTTCTCTGCCTTCAAAGACAACAAGGACAAATATTTTTCTGAAAATCAGGCTATGTTTTAAGATATGCCGTTTGTACATAGAGAATCATTCCTTGTTCACAGAAATATTGATGATGGGCTTTACCCTAGGCAGTAACTGAGTATGAAAGCAAGTATTTGCTCAAGTGATTCTTTCATGCTAATAGTTCTCTCTTCATGAATGCTGTTTCGCAGACGGTTTATGCTGTATTTCATCACTGAATTGAAGAATTGACCTCTGGAAATAAATTTGGGGTTTATAAGTTATTTTTCAATATTTACTACCTGCTCTTAATATGAATGAAAACTAAGAATGACTGTGCATCAGGGGAACTTTATGAAAGCTTCTAAGTCTTACATAGGGAAATGCATGTTTCAGAACTTCCAGTAAATGTGCCTATGCTACGAAAACTTCCCTAACCTTTAAAGAGCTACTGTGGAGTCTTTTAAGAGTTAAAAGTTACTCTATGTGAAAGACAATCTGTATATAAGTGACTCTTCTGTATTTTCCACTTTATATTTTTTCAATGAATGTATCTCTATAAAAACAGGATTTTCTGTTCTTTTTCAAGAACCGTTGAGACAGCCTACATAAAACAATTAAGCTGTATTTTCATTGCTTTTTTCTCATGCTTAATGAATTATGCACCTATTTTTTTCTCAACAAAATAATCTGCACGTTAAAAATTAAAGTTTCCACCATGACTAAGCTGTGAAGTGTAGTTTTCAATTGCAGAAGGTCAAACAGTTGAAAGAAATATTTAGGAATATTTGGATCAACACAAACGTCAGGTTTACCATGACTGAGGGGACTGGGATAAGTTACTGGTTAGGAAACATGAGCTTGGCATGAAGGACCATTCCTTGGCTGGCAACGTATGGAGGTGGGATCTCGGTGTTGGTTTGAGCAGCCTTTCTCTCTGGCTTGGTTTGTACATCGTACAAACCGAGCTTTGTAGCTATAAATTCCCATCCAAGTTTTGCAGCTCAGGAAGTGTTTTCTATGCAGAAAGCATTTCCCTGCTTTCCCTGGTCAGAGACTTGAGAGCTGCTAGGTTGGCCACACACCGCTCAGCGATTTTCCTACTCACAGAGCACTCCTCAGAGGGTCGGGTGATAGCAATTGGCCTCAATACGACTGGGGAGTAGCTGCCTTCTCTCATGGAGACTAGGAGCCTGCTCTGCACCAGGTGTGGCTATGTGGGGCTTCTGTAGCTGCATTTTCTTCCTGGTAAATCTGACTCTGAATAAAACTGGCCTCGGAGAACCCCCTGTGCTGGTGGTGGAGGACAAAGTGGTGATAGATCAAGATTCAAGCTTGTCCAAACTGGATGCTGCACCTGCCTGGGTTTGGGTATTTCATAAGAGCAAAACATTCATAGTTGGTTTGCTAACCACAAAAAAAGTATGATTTGCTAGAATCCGGTATTCATAGGAAATTTTTTTTTTTTTTTTTAATCACACTTGGCATGTCTCAACATTACATTTTCAGTAGCCCTCTTACTGCTTTGGTCACTTTTTTAAAACAGATCTCTTGGTAATTTTCTTAAAACAGCTCTCTTGGTCATAGTCATTGTATGTTTGTGACAGCTTAGTCTTCTCCAAAGTCTCCAGCAGTGGTATCACACAGCTGACTCCACGTGGAAGGAGATGAAAGGACAGACCAGACCATAAGGACCATCTGTAGGATGGATGGGTTTCTAAAGTTTTAGCAAACTGGCCATGCTTGGTCAGATATTAATCTAGAATGGTTAATAGCTAGGTTTTACTCAACTCAAAATAATATTAGAACTTGGGACATGCCAATCAGCAGTTCTGTCTTGTTGTATTGCTGTTGCAAGTGATTTAGCTGGAGCCAGTGCATGCTGCTGTGAATGGGAGTTTGCTGCTGACTTTAGTAGCAGGCATTTTAAGTGCATATTCTTTGTGCTAACTAAAGGGGAGAGAAAAGAAATGAAGAACATAAACTGAAAGAGCAGAATAATCTTAAGCAGAAATATTTTGCTTCTCTTTTTCTCTTTCTCTCTTTTTCTCTTTTTCTCTTTCTGTTAAAGTTGCCCAGGAGATGTCAAGTGTCAGATCTGTGCATTTTGTCCCATGAATGCTTTTCAGAAACAATTTTAAAAAACACTTTGTGACTTCATGTTGTGATAGGTCATTTGTGATTACATCAATCATGTCCTGTTACAGCAGTAATGTGTAAATTGCATCTCAGTATGGTTATAAACTGATGCAAATAATGTATTTCACTTTGGGTTACCATAGCCACAACCGTTATTTTCTTTAGCTATTGTGCTGTGCTCTGTTGTGAAATCTCACAGCAAGGTTCCTTAGCTCATGTCACCACCAAATTGGTTACAATATTTTGCATCTAATGAGAGTTTAAGACAAAAAAAAAAAGAGGCTTTGAGTTGTTAAAAAAATTTTCAAGGGGAAAACCTTTAGAACTGCTTTAACAAAATCTTTATTACTTGTGAAACAATTTTACATAATTTATTATCAGAGTCAATAGGTTAAATTACCTTCAAGTAATAGTGTTTGAAATCAAATATACTGCTGTTCTTGCCTGAACCTTCTTAAATTTCACTATTTCATTTCCTTTGTATTCACAGCGATGCCTGTGAAACGGTGGTCTGGATTATGACACCAAGAATAGATGACAGTGGCCCTGATTATATAGATGGCCTACCCTAGCGGCACTGCCATTCTCAATTAATCTTTGTCACAAAAAGGAGGAGTAACAATTATGTGAAGACTGGAACACCTGAAATCACACTTACAGTGTCTGTGGTGATGAGAAGTCATTGAACTGGATAATGAGTCTATTTCCCATAATTCACATGCTATCAGGGGCACTGGAGGAAAAGTACAAAAAATTAAAACTTTTGGATTTACGGGGAAAAGTTCTAAAATAGTTCTGAACTTGCCTGTTAAGGTATCTGTCATGATGCTTGGGAAACTTTGCTTTTAACCTCATCAAAACTGGGGGCACTTCGGGCTGGAAACATTGATTATTGCTATGTATAAATACATTTTTGTAACCTCAGAGCATAGCTCTTATTGATAGAAAGTTACTGGAGGGATTCTTCCATATCTCAGGTATATCTGTATGATACCTATATTTATTGTAGTTGTTATATATCTTTCACCTGTGAATGATGGAGAGAGATTTTTTAAAAGGCTAAAAAATAGCTAGAATTCACATTATTTTCTCATTTCCTCCACAGCAATGAGGCTAGAAAATTTTGTAAACGGTGAGTTTAGTTGATCGTATAATAGCATAACTTGAACTTTTTGTACTTAAGAAAAAACATTAGATATTATCAGATGTCCAAGGAAATTGTTGGATGCTGTGACACTGTGGCTACATGGGCATGTTTTTTTTTTTTCCCTTTTCCCTGGAAATATTCCCCACGTTGAAGAGGTCCCAGAGCCTTGCTCTGTCCATCCAGGAACAGGTTGCAGTTCAGTTTTTTCCATGTTTGCATTACAGTAATTAATGTGAAGCTATGTTGTGAAGCATTTGTCACTATGAGCTATTTATAAGCCAAGCTTCAAGTTTCTAATTCCCTTTGTGAAGTAGTTGTGAGACATTTAACGCAAGCTGTTGCTTTCAAAATTGCACCTGTCTCTCATGGAACTGTAACATTAAGAAAACCCTCAACCAACCAAACAAATGACTTTTGTCTTCAACCTGGAAAATATGGCCCATACTTCAGCCAGATGACTTATTCTCCAGTATGTGAAAAACATTTCCTAGACATACACTTTTTTCTTTTTTTCTTTGGTAATTGGCTAGTCATGATTGAGATTCCCCAGTTTATAGGAAGTTTTCTGGGCGTGGTTTTCTAATAGCATCGCCTTAAATCTGGCAGAGACAAATAACCGCAGCTCTAACACGGCCAGGTGGTGGCTGCCTGCAGCTGGCTGTGCCCCTTCCCCCCCCTCCCGCTGGTGGATATTCCTGGGGTGCTCCCCGGAGCCTCTCCAGCTGCGGCACCGAGCGCCTGCAGTGCTGGCTGGGCTTTCCAAACAAGTTACTGTACAGAGAAGGGATAGTCCTCTGGAAAAGTGGGAGTTGCCTCCTTTTTGCACTGGAAGGAGCTGGAATGACATTCTATTGGCTTGGCCGCCTGCCTTAAATCCATGGAGTGGTGCCTCCCCGCTGAGGAGTGGGGTACCCGTCAGCGGGTGTACGTGCTCGCGGGCCCGCTGACCTGAGCGCGGCTTAGTCCGGCTGAGGGCCAGCGCGTCTTGGCTGTTAGCTATATATGACTGCCTTTACAACAAAGACTGGAAACATGTTTCTTTTCACGTTGTCATAACTAAATGGTGGATGGGGTTTTGCTCGATCTTAAATGAAACCCTACTTTTACTGGGGATTGAACAAGAAAAATTTCAGCTGCAGAAGAGGGCGTTTTTTGCAAAGCTATTAACATTTGAGAGCAAGGTAGTGTCAGGCTCCTCCAGCTAGCACATATGGAGCACTTCACAGACCTAACCCCAGACAATTTGTCAGCATTTAGCGTTCTGAAGCTTGTGGTTGAAAGGACCGTTGCACAACGTTACACTTACACATTCATAGAACATACACTCAACACAAGAGGCCATATCTCTTGTGGCAAGGATTTAAAAATGGGCTCATAGTAACTGGAGTGTTTGGGGTGAATCAAATAAAGGAGTGCATGCTGTAGTAAATTGGTAAATATATATCCTTGTGCATCTGCAGGAGTAAATTTGTCCTCGTTATTCTACGGTATTTCAAAAGTGCAGTAAATTTTGTCCTCAGCTGAGACCCAAGTTTGAAAAATACCGTTTGGCATCATAAATGGGTTGCTGCCTCCTTATCTGTAAACTATAAACCCATTCTGGGTTATCGGCTATGCCTACTTAGTCCACCCTCTTCCCCAAAAGAATATTTTTTTATTTTTCCACTTTATTCCCTTTATGAAAATTGTGAATGTTGTCTGTTGGTCTCAGTGAAAGAAACCTGGGTGTCTCTGGAGAAAGCAGCCAGTTAACAGCTTTCCCCTTTGTGCTCAGATCGGAGTTAACCTGAGCCTTATGAGAGTTGTTGTAGGCAAAAATTGAGGAAGTTTTCTTACAAACTGTTATTGATGAACAGTTCATTAGAATTTCTCAGTTAATAACTCTTATCTCCCAGCTGGGCAGAATATGGCTGATAATCTCGGATATCTAATAAAGCTGCAGGAAGAACTGCATTCTGGTAAGGAGTAAATCTGAATTCCTGTTTCAACTCACTTTTATCACTTATGTCATTAGAGATGTCCTTCATGTGTACTTTTAAAGTTTTCACTAGGGAGCATAAATTTCAAATCCTGAAGAACTGTGTGAGTAGTCAGGAATACTAACTCTGGTTTCTTGCATCTTTTGTCTGTGAGCCTTCCTAATTAGGGGTGTTTGTGGTGACTGGTAACTAGGAAAATAAGCAAACTTCTTCCTAATATGTGCGCATGTGCGTTTGTCTGTCTTTCCCTAAACGTTAACAGGGCCCATTTCTATGGGCTCGTTATGCTGCCAGCACATTTTGCTTTCTCTTTTTCCTATTGTGACTAGGGAAGCGTAACCATTGCAATTGCGACTTCTCAGAATAATTGGAAACTCTCCAGTTGGCTTCTCCACCTGTAATTGCGTTGTCCCTAGTGGGCTGATGTAGGTGTAAATGTAGACTCAGGGTCTATATTGAAGGATTTCTTAAAACATAGGCGAAGTAGTGTTATGTAAAGGATGGCCCCAAGCTTATTCAGAGTTGAAAAGCAGGGAAAGCAGTCTTCCTCTTCCTCCCAGCTTGACTTTTACTGAGACTCTACTGTGGCATGGGTAAAACATGCGATTACAGTGCTGCTACAGAGAAGATTATGCAGCAACGTGTATGCAGCGTCGCTCAGCGCTTTCTATTGCTCTGCTTTGGTGCGTTGTGTCGTTAGCATCAGGGATGCCGAGGATGGCTGTCTGCCTTGATTCTGATGCAGTTCAACAGACAAAATTCCCTTTTTATCACCCGCTTTTGTTTGGGATGTGTTGGCTCCTGCTTGAATAGGAATATAATGCACTACTGATAGAAATCAACTTTGTGAAGCAATAAACAGTAAATATGTTCTGTCACTGTGCCCAAGGGGAGTCATATCATACCTTAGTTATCCATGTATTCAAGGCCAAGCCTTAAGGAGAGTAAGAGGGTACATGAATATACAGTGTAAAAATATAGATTGCTTCTCTTAGCTCTCCATCTGTGGACCTTCAAGAGCTTTAGAAACACAAGCTCACTGAGCAGCTGTATACCCCAAGGAGGCAGGTAATATGGTAATAAAATCTGCCAAGCAAGTTAAGGGTCCAATCTTGATACATACCTCAGGGTTGTAAGAATTAAATAGAGCAGTTTCACAAAGAGACATTCTTCTGGGAGACTCTTTTTCTTATAGAAGCAACATAAGATCAAGCCCTCCTTTTGATCATTTTCCAGACTTTGGGGGTGCTTAATCTTTGAGTAGAATCAGAAGAGATTGCTACATAAATAACATGAACTCAGACCTTCTCTGGAGGAAGGTGTTTGGCTCATAGCATGGCTGGAAACAACGGGGATTCTCCTGAGCATGTTTAAACTCTGTGCAGGTCTCCCTCAACATCCTAAGCCCTTCTCTCGCTTTCAGCGGTCTCTGAAAGCATTATTTTAATCTGAAAGATCTCTTGAACAAAAGAGATTTTAAAGCAGCCTGCAATCTGTGGTTCCATTAATTTCCCAGCTATTCTGATATCAAAGGCAGCGTGAAGCAAAAATGATATGAAATGCAGTAAAGCAGCTGTCGGGCCAACTGTTGTGGGATCACACAGGCCATGGGAGGAACACGGCTTTGCTGTGTGACTAAATGCTTGATGTGGGAGTCCGTTAGATGACACAGCCAGTGTCTCCTCTGGCGCTTTCTATCTAGCGAGGAAGAAGGTGTGCTCTGACTCACTCTCCTCATATGGAAAAAGCCAGGAAATGAGAATTGATGCAAACATCAGTAACGCTTTGTCCTGCTGCTTGGGAGAAAATAATTGATTTCTGGCGCTCTCATTCAAAGCAGGGTAGGAGCTGCTGGAGAGGCGGGGGGTGTCTGGCTAAACCCTGCCGGGTACGCAAAGGAGGACAGGCAATCCGGCCTGGGGTGTGCGGAGTGAAGCCTCCCCATACCGTGTGGTTCAAGGTGAGTGGAAGACAGACAATCTAAATGCACAAAATTTCAAATTATTCTCTAAAAGCCTTTCTTGCTACTGATGCAATGAAGAATAATGCCCCATAGCAAAGGGATGTAAATAATTTCTTGATAGTTTCTTTTGGCTAGTTGGTTACAACGTAACTAAGAGCTGCCCAATACTTCTAAAGAGAACTTCAATGTTTTATTATTCTTTCGTACTCTTAAGAAAAGTTCTCTCTTTCTCTGTCCTTTTCTTTGAACAAATTAATTTGCCAGTCTGTATAGCTCAGAGTGCACATACTTCGCAAAGATGCTGCCATCTGCCATTTAGTTTCCTTTTAAAACTGTGATCTTAGACATATATTTCAGGGAAAAGGAAGCCAAGCGGTTGGGTTTATTTTCCCTTTGTGTGAACAACAATGGGAATAATTCCAGAGCCAGGCAGCAAGGCTGCCTGAAATGCCAACTGCAAATCACCTTTTCAGTGAGGCATTAATTCATTCTGTGAAAAATAGGCACAAACTGGGGAAAAGAGCTCCGTTTCAATTCCTCCCCCTGTCCACTGGCTGGATCAATTAAACTCCAAATAGCAAGTATTTGAGATGATTTATGTAGAAATATTTTTTACTTTTCCTAACCCCTATTCCTGATCATATCCCCTCCCTCTCAACCCCTTGCCACGCATGCCTCCTGCAGAAGACGGGAGCGGTGGAGGGTGCCGGGCGCGTGGCAGGGCAAGGCTGCGTGTCCCCGGGTCAGCCCCGGCTGTCTGCAGGGCAGCCCCTCGCCTCTGGCCGGGGCATGGCCCTCCCTGCAGTCAGGACCCCCTTAGCGACTGAGAGGGATTAACAGTCCCTGCCTGCGGGCAGGGGGAGCGAGAGGAAGAGGAAGGGGTCCCTTTGCCCCTTCTCAGCTGTTTGTGCCTTCTTTTGGAGATGGGTGCTTCAGTAGCTGAGAAATACTACGTGAGATCAAGATGGAAAACATTTCTGTGCATCTGCACCTGGGAATTAGAGCCCCAGTGTATGTGTAAGCTGGCACTGCCACAAAAATATCTGTGCATTCGTTAATACTTTATGATTATTATTTTTAGTCAGATCAGTTTCCCAGTCAGATTTGCCTCATGGTCACACAAAAGCCTGGATCATCACAGCTAAGGGGCATCATCAGCCTGAATTGAGAGGCAGGGGCAAAACAGAGCAGACTAATTTTTCATGGCCACGGTCCTGCCTTAAATGATCATCAGAGAGCTGAAGGCTCCCCTTTTTCCTCTGGAGACTGAAGCAGTAGCCCCAAGGTTTCTTTCTACCAGAATAAGACCAAGCAAACAGCTCCGTTCTTCCTTTCTTCCTCTTGCATCAATTGCAAACAAGTAATAAAATAACAAGCCTTTGCTTGCCTATTAAATATTTAGGTTTAAATTTCAGTGATGACTGGAATGTTTTGGAAATCAATTCAAGCACTTCTTGAAAATTAAAAAAAATAGCTCTCCCTTTTTTCATTTTTTTCCATTTGTTTTCACAATACCTAATGATTCCTTGTATCCTTTGACCTCTCCTGAGATCACTTTGAACTTAAAATGGAAACTTAATTGGATTTTAGCAGGAAACTTGTTCATGCATATAGCAGCTTTAAAGGGCATGAATAGTATAGAGTTTGAGAATGTGCCACTATTGGAAAGATTGATGTGATTTTTTTCTGATTTTGATGTAAAATGAAAACATAGTGAGGGGCTGTCACAAGCCTCTGAATCAGCCAGATTCTTTTTAGAAGCCAAAGACAGCTCTTGGCTCAGGTAAGCTATTCTCCCACACGTGCCTTTGCCAAAACAGAGTGTGTGTGTCAGGGCTTTTTTTGCTGTTGTGTTTTTTCTCCAGATGGTGTAACGAGGGATAGACTGCTCGCTGCTTGCCAAGGGTTGTATAATATTGTGGCAAAATGCAATCCCAAGCTGCAGTTTTGAAGGTAACATATCAATCCCTAACTCATCAGGTTCCTACACTTCTTGCATGTAGGGTCAAACCTCTGTCATCAGGCCAAACCTATTAACAAATTTCATCCAAATGTTTTGAGTGTGATGAAATTTGGTATGTTTTCACTCCAAATGTTCATTAAAGTGTTCACCGTTAGGATGGTAAGAGCCAATATGCAGCTGATCCTTTTTTTCTTCTGTACCTCAAACCTAAGTTGCTAAATCCCTCAGGTCAGCTAAAAATAATACTGCTTTGGGTTTGCCTGTGATTTTTCTCTATAGTACATCTAAAGTAAAAGCAAGAAGTATTTGGTGTCACAAATGATTTACTTCCATGGTTGTGATTAAGTCATTTATCAGCTTTTGAAACACACTTTGAGTTTGGGATTTCCCAGGAAACTTTTAAAAATAACTTCTTGCATCTAAATGAAGTTATAAGAATAAATAGAGATAAAAATGAGATAGGATAGTTTTCCAGCTAAAGGGTGTGTAATTTTTCACTGGACTGATATCTGAGTCTTCTTCCTGTTGACACTTGTCTTCAAAATAAACCTGATATGAATTGCCCCTTCACTAGGTAACAAAATGGCAGAATGATCCACCTTCTGGCTCTTGTGTCTGAGAGTGATTCAACACATCTAGGAAAAAAGTTACCCCCCGAGAGTGGCATGTACACACAATTTAGTCACTGTAATCTAGAAAGCTTCCAATATAGAAAGGTTTAGGGACAAAAACAGTTGGGGGAAGTCAATCATCTCCATCTTCTTTCAGCTTTAACTTCTTCATTTGTTACAAATGCTTTTTGTTATGGGGACTGCGTTCATTCAATCTCACAGCAATCCAAGACAGCCAAAGCGGTGGTGACTTAAAATTAGTGCACTGACATTTATGATAATAAAAGCGGTTTTAATATGGTGATACACTGCCTTTTTAATAAACTACTACAAATAGTCTCTGTCATGTAGCAGGAGAGAGCGGGATGTTCAGTATTGTATAATATTTTTTAAATACTTCAGAATGACAGCTTGTATGAAAAACACATGTAAGAAGATTGCTTTGCCATGAGCTATAAAACATAGCAAAAATCCTCCAAAAGACAAGAACTGTTTTTAAGAGTGATCTGACAAGCTAAATAAAAGTAGGCTTGCTAATTTAGGCTGTCTGGAAGGAGTGTAGATGTGATTTTCAGCACCTTAGTGATATGACAACAGACAAAATCTACAAACATTCTTTTGGTGCCCTATACACTGTATTTGGACCACCGAAAGGATTTTCTGCCTCGTAATACCGGATTATTATCCTGGCTGGCAGGAAACAACCTGTAAATTATAGCTATATCTGGCACATATGGAAGAAAAGCCATCAGATGGTATCATACATGAAAAATGGTTTCTCGGTTGCCTTGGTCAAGTAACTAAAAGTTTAGTTGTATCATCTTTTAATTTGAGGAATGATGAAACCAGCAGTGACAAGAACAAAACTGCAAGTTTCTAAAAGTAGATATGTTGAATTGAGAGGCAGGTAATTTGTCAGCCACCCCTGTAGATAAAATAAAATGGAAGACAAAAAAAGTTTGCTTTATATCACAAAGCCAGAGACTGCAGCACAAGATTACGTATTCTAAGGCATCTACCTCTCTCTGTGTACACCTCTAGAGACACCGAAGAGGGTCTTAAATTTCAGCATGCTCCAGCATCTCAGGTTCTGGAGGGAGAGAGAGACTGCAGAGAGTTGTCTTCATACAGCTGACATCTGTAGCCTTGAATGCCATCCATAAATTAGGCCCCTATCAAATAACAGTGCCCCTAGGCATCTGCCTTTTAAAAACTGCCCTTTGGAGGGAATAGGCAGTCTTCTGTAGGATGGATTACGCATTTTACAGTCCTCATAAGAAACCAATCATCTCTGTTGGCGGATCTCCTTTAAGTCTCTGAAAACCTGCTGAGAGAAGTGAAGTTACTTTTGCAGTATTTTTTAGACGTTGTTTAGCTGTAACTTTACCTGATGCATGCAGGAAAGGAATATAGCAGGGCATTTCAATTCTGCCTTTCTTCTCTGTTTGGCAGTTGATCTTGAGTGCCCACATAGCCTATTAAACTTGTTTTGTTATAGCTTTACTATTGACATTTGAGATTAAATGCCAGGGAATGAAAGACTTTTTTTTTTAAGGATTATGAATTTTTGTTTCAATACAACTTTGTCAGGACCACAAGACTGTAACAGCCTGCTGTAGCGTGTTATTTCAATTATTTCTTTCTACCTAGGAGAAATACCTCTGATTAGGACAGCTACTATCCCTTTGTTACAAGGTTTAATACAAAATTTGGCAGTGTTAATACAACTGAATTTAATGGGAGCTGTGAATGCTTGGCACTATCTTGTTCCTGTTTGCAGCGCTCGCTTATCTCCTCTCATCTGATAAGCTACAAGCAGGACAACTGCTTTATGAAAGCAGTGGCGGATCTTGGCACTACAACACTACGGTAAAGGATTTTTTCAGTGCTAAAATGATGCTTTACACATGGTATTCTCACCCACCCAATCCTCATTCAGTCTGAAAAAGATGGAGACGAGACCCAGGATGCTTTAGAGGCTGGCCTGGACTGCCCTCCACGTGGCCAGCGGTGGTGGCGAGCACAGAAGCCTTGTGTGGGAGCTCTGCTTCAGAGCCAGCGCCTAGGGGTTTTGCCTCTCCTGTTGGCTCTGGGCCAGCTTCCTAGCAGATCTGTGTTAAGGCCTGGGAACCTAGTTCTGTAACTTTCTACCAAAAATCCAGGAGAGTCCAGGGAAAGCTCATACTGGATTTGGTAGCTATTGGCAAACTAGAGATCGCTATTTTTCAATATTTTCAGCTGGCAGCAATGTAAACCCCTGTAAACTCTATTTTTAACTCTGTGTAGACAGAATATTTTGATCCAGTGCATCCTAATATTGTCTTTAAATGCTTGGTACTTTCTCTGAAATTATGACAGTAAAGGACAAAGCTAAAGTCATTTACAGATATTATGGATTTAGTGAAGACTTCAGAGTGATTTGCATGTCTAGTGTTACTCTAACACTAATTAGAGCTCAACTCATCTAAATGAAAGAATCTTCATCAAAACTATTCTGGAGAAGACAAGAATCACTTAATTTTGTATCTTAAAACTGCTGCTGTGTGATCAGGTGCTTTTGCAAACTTAATCAAACAAAGCATTTACAGAAAGCAGCTTCTTTCTATCATTATCCCCAGCACTATCACTTTTCTAATTGGACTTGAACAATTCTTATTCCAGAATAAATTACACCTTTTACTGTTACCTGCTGCGTAATAGAGCACTGCAGCTTGCATCTGCTTCACAGAATATGTCGGTCTGTCTTGTTAGACTGACGATATCAGAGAACACCGTACATGGCACTACTTGTTTCAGGTGTGTCACTGCAATTCTTTCCTCCCTGCTCTTCCTTACCATAACTTGTTCATTACTTCCAAACTGGTCATGTAAAACTATTCTGGTATCTTGAAAGCTACCTATGAATGGCCATGTGCTTGATCTCAATGGTGGATGAAGTATTTAAATAATGATGGAAGCAGTTGTACCACAATAATTGTGCTAAGATTTCAGAAGTCAATAATTATTTTAGTTGCTACAGGTTTAGGGTAGCGTGAATGTGATGACAGATAGCATTATATTTTGGTATGCTTCTTGAAATAAAATTTTCCAGTTCTGTCTCACTTTTAGAAGTGGTAGGGCACACATATGTGTAAGTTAAACTTTTTCAGTGTTTTTTCATGGTCTGAAACAATCCCAGACTTTCAGGGGCAATGAGTGGTAGAAGAGGTGCTCATGAGGTGTTTATATTCGTTGTGATTGTATGCAGCCTAATAATATGCTTTCTGCTCTCCTGCTTGATGGAAACTTTTTCTTCATGTCCACTGGATATTAAGCAATTTAATGACTTGATGAGCAAGAACAAGGTGATTGCAGAAGTACTCTCAGCCAGCTAAAGCTGAGCATGCAGCTCATTTTGCTGCTCTGCGTTCTGTCTAAATGGGGCATTTAATTACAGGCATCACATTTGGGAGGAGTTCTTTGGTTTACAGCGGATGCCTGATAATGTCATCTGGAGTTTTCTTCTGCCCTGAACAGATGCATCTTGTATTGAATGTTGTAGCAAAGACTTTGCCTGAGGGTTTGCCTGAACAATGTTGTAGTTTGTATCCCAGTGCATAAGAAAAGACCTTCAGGGAGCAAACCTAGCCCAGGTATCTATTGCTGAAGTCTGCTAGAAGGACCCATAACTTGCACGCAGCTTGGAGCACAGTGCTTTCTCAGCAGCTAATGAAAGGGGTTTTGGCCAAGACTGTGGCTGTCTTTCCTCTTGCTTTTGTGAGGGTTATTGCAGTCTGCCTGGGCCTCCCAGTGTAAATAGCATTTACACAACTAGTGTTGTCAGAGGTCGCTTGAGGAGAGATTCTTCCTTTCTGCTGCTCATACTTCTCTCTGCTCCAAGATCACATGCACATAGAGATACAGTGTCCAGTTACAGTTTTGACATTTAAATCTATAAATGAGTCTCAAGCTTCTTCTTGTGCTACTGTCTTTGCTGTCACCTCCATTTCTTCTGTACTGGGATGGGCCTTGTGATGTTTGCAAGCTTTTTGTTGCCTAGTCTCTTCTTGAAGGGCACCCAAAATTGTATTAAATACTTCTGAAATGGCTCCACAGTATGTTTCTAGTATGATTTCAGGCCTGTTGTGTGGGTTGTTTTTTTAAAGTATTTTGAATAGAGCCTAGACTGGTATGTTAGATTGAGTCCTAAGAAACAGAGCTCTTTACTACAACCCCTGTGTTGCCTCCTGGAAGGCTAGTTAACTACTGAACATCTGCAGCTTCCTACCAGGGATGTATAGCAGCGTCTGATCAGCAGCAACGCATGGCCGTAGACTCCAAACATGAGAAATCCAGTATGTCTTCTGAGGAAAGGCTAATTTACTGAGGTCATTTGAAAGTCCTGCTGATGCCTGGTTTTCTGTCTCCTGTGCCTATAATTGGCCTGGGCAACGCATGCCTGTTTATATCTCACAACATGCAATGCTTTATTTCTCTGCTAAAGGTTATTCTGTTTAACGGATTAATTGTTCAATGCTGACAGACTAGATTTAGCAGTGGCAGCTCTTGGATTTTAAGAAGATGCAGCACATTGACTTTGTAAATGTAACATCTGGCTTTTCCTATTTTAACATATGATAACATTTAAAGAGCCAGTCAGGCTTCTGGGATTTTAAATACCAGATGGGAATTTTATATTCCCTGTATACTGTATCTTATCTAGTAAATACTGAAAGAAGCAGTGGCTAACTCAAAGAGGACCTGCACTTTTCAATTCACAATGATTGTGCATTCATTTCTTTGCTACTTTTAAAATTCTCATTATCACCTCTGTCTGTCACCACCCTAACCCTCGTCCATGTCCAGTATGTCTGCTTATCACTTCTGTAACACTGTTTTTAGGAGAAAGATGCTGCATTCTTCTTTTGTTGGCACAGTGGTAGGAGCTAAACTTAACAACAAATGGCAGTAAGGAACTGGGCTGTGCCCAGATCAAGATTTTCATGCTCTCAAGCATTTTAATATAAACACCATTATTTTCAAAATAAATAAGGTCTTTAGAGTCTTTACTCTGCATTAGAAAAATAAGCAGACTACAAGCCAAACAATTTTTTAAATCCTGATGATGGACTTCTGATGCTCTTGCATACAAGTCCACTCTGTTTTGTGTTCTGTTATGCTTTACAAGCAGCACAGAAATGAACCTAAAGTAGTCAAGATAAAGTAACTCTCAGATTCTCCTAAACGACAACTAAGCTGCTGTAGCCACTGCACATACAGCTCCTATGTGTCAACTGCTACATCTAGTCTGCAGTGGGAAGAGAAATAATCTGTTTCTGACAAAACGACTCTTTAAGATGGATGGTGTTCAGTAGTGGAGATGCTGAGACACATGTAGGAGTAAACACGTACAGTCCAGTATAACAGCTCATTAGAGAGTTGCAATAGTTGTTGATCAGTGCAACATTCATATTTTCAGGCTTTAGCTAAAGGTCTGCATCTCCTTTAATGAGGATATTGCTTAAAGTGGTGGGAAAATTAATGATCAGAATTTTGATATGAATGGAAGCCTAAAAGTCATAATAGTTTAGATATGAACATGTTTAGATGTGAAACTGTTGTTTTAATTTTTAAAATTAAGCATTTTAAAAGCTTTGAAATCCTTAAATATATCTTATTTTTGATTTCTTATCATGATTAGAAATGTAAACACTGAATAGCTGGAGAAAGAGTGCCTGCTCACTTGAGATTTACAGCTCACTATTGCAGTCTCAGAAATTAAGATGCTCATCTGAGCTCCAAGCCTTTAAATATTTGCTTTTGTCTTCTGATGTGTAAGGACATTCCTTTGAAAATATCAGGTCACATAAACTGCATAATGAGCACGGAATTCCCTGTATAAAGAACAGTAATCTAGAATTTTCAGACTATAATCCCTGTTCCTCATGATAAATCTGCTGCATAGCCATTAAGTTATTATAGTATCATACGGTTAAGCGATTAAAATAAAAATGAAACTCATGTTATCTGACATTTTCAAATTGTGGTTTTGATGGACAATATGAAAACATGAATAGTGAAAGAAGAGTTTTATATTCCTCCCATTTCACTGACCTTCATTCTTATTTCTAGCTTTTCTGCTCAAATATCAAAAGATCTAGTGTAATAAAGGATGACAGGAAGCACATCTGACAAACTATCTCTTAAGTCTTGTTGAATAAAACATTCAGTGGAAATCCTTCTTAGCGCCAGCAGGTTAGCATTAAAAGTATAATGGTTTTAAAGGAAGTCTAAACACCCCTCTGCCAAACGACAGCTCCAGATTTTAAAATTAAGATTTGAGATAAAGATGCTGCTGAAGTTATCAAAAGAAATGTACCCAGCAGTTGTCTAATGCACATGCTCATGACAATACTATTTGTCTGTCAGAAAATCACTTGCATCGGTGATCTAATGCTGATGGTGCTGGCACACATTATGTAAAGTAGAAGCCTTGATCATATTGTCAGTCATACAGCCAGGGTTCTTGCCCTTCTCTTTTATACAAAAAGTTCCCCTTTCAAATTTCTGTAGCAAATTTGGAGGGACCAGTTTGTGTGAGCTTTGAATTAACAGTTGCTTCCATTTGCTTGAAAAATAAATCGGAAAAAACCAGCCTATAAAAGCTATTTTATTTTGCTTATTTGTTTTCAGTAATAACCATGCTAAATACTAAAAATATTGAAGGCTTATATTTTAGCTAAGCTATTCTGGACAAAATTCTCAAAACTAGACATACATGTTGAAGCCTAATGTATGAGTGTAAATTCCAGGCAATTATTTGGACATATCTGCACATGCTTCCCACACAGGGTTTTTGCATATCAGGTTTGAAAAAACATGGACACGGTACAAGCTGAAGTTGACTTCTGCTGTGAATTAGTCAGTGTGTTTGCACAACTTTTCTAGCATTCTCCAGCCTCCCCAAAGCCACACCACCAGGGAACATTGTCTCCTTCAACCTCTGACGCCATCAGAAGACCCTGTTCTTTATGGATAATTATGAATGCAGAATTCTTTTTCTGTGTTTTATGTAATATGTTCAATTACTTTGAATTGCTACTAGTATTTCTCCAAATTGATTTGAGGAATGCAGATTTTTTTAATGCTATATCTAGACACTTAAAATGCAAGACTAGTAATATGGGCTCCTTGCCATTATTTATTGCTCAGGCAGCATTCAAGGAGAATCAGGGTCACTGGAATGAGAATGAAGGTCTCGTCATCACTTCACTCATTTTACATTTCTCTTGGAAAAGTTATCTTTCTGGGAATCATTTTTCCTCCACTTTTTGAAAAGGGATATCAATAAAAGTTGGAGATTTGAATGTAGATTTCAAAGATCTATGTTTAAAAATGTGAAATCAAGTTCAGTCATCAGGCAATACTGACCAAAAGTGTCTTTTGTTTGGTTTCTTGATAACAAAGCTTAAAGATAAAATAAACAGAACATTTCTTAAGTTGATAGATACAGTTTTAGATTTAGAATTCTTTTAGAACTTCAAAAAGAAATGCCTCATTTTACTCTTAAAAGCTCTGGTATCAGGTAATTATCTAAAAGTTGGGCTATTTCTTATTCAAAGACATTTCTGGTCTCATTACCCTGATGCAGACACAACTCCCATTGGAATCATCCTGAACTTTGCTTCTGTGACTACTATGGATTTGAATGAGATGCTGAGATTTCCAGGAGGCTCATTGTTACACTTTTTATGCTTTGCTATATCTTCAATTCCACTCCTCCTTTATTGTGGCAAAACTACTGCCCAGTTTTCCTTTGTTCCAAAAAATCTATTCATTCTTTCTTAAGAGAACAAAAATAGAGGGGGAAAAATATCTCTGTATCAAAGGAAAATTAATATTTGTGTCTCAGAGAATACTTTCTTTTGAAAGTTCCTTGGAAGATTGCAATAAAATAAAACCTGAGATATATTCTGGGTGGACTGCAGTGTATAAGTATCTGTGTTTTGACCCAATCTCTTTTAAGCAAGTCCATTAACAAGAATGTAATTCGTTTGACTTTTACATTGGTATAAAACAGCAGGCAAATTAACTAGATGCTGAGTATATTTAAATTATAATTTCTCCTGGCAGTAGACCATAAGGTGAAATAATTTTTCCAGAAATCCCTCTCCCTGCCTTCTAACAACCTGCTGTTTCTTGCCACTGTTGTCATCAGAAAGTTCTTACAGACTAAAATATACTAGATAAAGCAGACATTAGCCAAGAAATAGATGCAAAAGCCGCTACAATAAATGCTCACTATCATCAAGTGGCCCATACACATAGGATTTCCAGGGTGCTAAAAACTTAATCCCATGCATCAGATGTCCCCGGGAAAACTCTTCAGAGAAAATGAAACAACCTCTGTGCACTGAGTGAATTCATGCAAATATGGGAGAACAGACAAAAGTGTATAGTTGTGAGAATACAGCTTCATCTTTAATGTCATCCTTGCATGGAAGATGAGTTGGAAAAGAAATTTCTTAGGACTCTTGGATACAAATCATGTATTCAATAGATATTGGTTTTTATGGCACATTGCAGTTTTCTGTGTAAGACACCCTCGGTTTTCCAAGGATAATAATTAATTGGTTATCTGTCAAGCTTATCCCACAGCACCTAATCATCTCCCTTTTTGCTAACATTCTCTTCTTCTCCAAAGGTGCTTTTTCTTTTAAGTTTTATAAATGATTACCATGATTAATTTAAACATAGGGATTTGTTTGCAAGCTGCCCTTAGCCTGAGGTCTGTGGTTTCTTTTTCAGGCCTTGCTGGTGTTGCGTGTCTAAAACCATGTCTGTTCTTTTGTCTGCTATATAATATTGTCTCACAAAAAGTGCCACCTCTCCCTACAAACTGAGTATTACTTAGAAAATTCATTAATTAGTTTCCATTAACCTTCCTACCTTGCATATTTCCCTCTCTACTTACAGTTTTATGTAAAATGCTTTGCTTGGCTTTGGTTTTTTTTCATTAGACTGTGAGCTTTTAAGTTCAAGAATATAACTTGATTTAAGAGGATCTCATTTGATAAGATGCCGGCAGGTAGAACAGGACATAAACAGTAGAAATAATTGTCCATAAATGCTTATTAATGCAAATATATCTCCAGTACTTTTTTAGAGCATTTTATTTCAAATTTTCTATTTTGATCTAAAAGTTCTCTTTGTATTAGATTCTTGCTCATTCAGCCTGTGAAGTTAAACACTGCAAGTGCTGTTGCTGCCAGGGGGTCAAGAAGAGATGTGTCACCAGCTAAAAGTCAAGCTGATCGTTTTTAGTTGCTACCGGCTACTAATTTGATGAACCTCCATATAGGACAGGTGTAATAGGAGGTTTGTTTAATGTTCCCTAGCTTCCAGATGTCCTTGCCATGTCTGAACAGAGCACTGACATTTCTGTCATCAAGTTTTAGTTTGGAATCTCAAACTTGAGGCAGTTTGAAACAAACGATTTTGTGAACTTTATGATGATGATTAAAGAGAAAAGAAGTTCTATCCTCTCCAGAACATTAGTGACAGCCCAGATGACACATCTTCCATACAAGAAATAAGATTAAGCACTTTGAAAGCCAAGGCATTTCAAAAGAAGTGAAATTGAGTTTTTTCAGAGCAGACTATCCAACCATCTCACATAGCAAGCAAATCACTCTGCTGAGTGATTTTTATAATGTGGAATGTTTTTGGAGTGCTATTGCAAACTTCGTATCATCCTCAAGCACAAACCACCGTACACTTGCTATAGAAATGGCCCTATTAGGGATGGTTGTACAAGTGACAAATCTGCACATAGATTGCCAAATAAAGTAGTACAAATTCTATGCAGTAGCTGTGCTTTTTATCTTTTAAACCTTTCAATACACTTCTCTAATGATGCTCATGTTCTTATTCCAATACTAGATTACATCCAATCACTTCAGGATTTTAAAGCTAGTCTGGAAAAACATCAGAAAACATAATTTATCATGCACGTGCCATCAGCTGTAGCGAGTGAGTTGACAGGCATTTCCTCCTTCTACAACCTTTTGGATCACTTTTACCATTTGGTCATGAATTTGGGAAGAGAGATGCCAGGCCACTCTACACTCTTCCCACAGCTGTGCTGGTGCTGTTTGCTATCTCTGTCAGAGGGGGATAGAACAACATTCATTTTCTCAACAATCAAAACTGGAGTCTACTTTATCAAATTGCAACCTGTTTTCATACCTCCATCCAATCAGAACTATGCTGGAACAAAATTCAGTGAGCAACCCTCACCAAGTGTTCTTCCCAAGCCACTAAGCCACTGGGTACCTGTTTCTTCTAAACCTTCTGACAAAGAAATAATGACATTTCAGCATAAAACATTATTAAAGTCCAGGCTTGAGATGTAACTTTTCATATTTTTTAAAGTTTTCATATTTTTAAAATCTTTATCTTCCTCTTCAGGGCCAAGCATTTTTGCAGGATGGAGAGAAAGGAGGGTATGGCAATGTAGTTAATTGTTTTTACTTCGTAACTTGCTAGTAAGAAAGTGTCACTGCTTTTCAGAATATAAAACTATGCTTGTTTTTTGGTGAAGGCTGCGAAGTTGGAGACTTGTGGACGCTGTGGAGTATGTTTATTTAATGTTTCTCAGACAGACCTAGACTTCCTCTGTTTCCTCTTCGTGGCCAGCCACAACCATGTGCCTCCAACACAGAGAGTGGGCAGGGAAAGCTTAACGTCTGCCAGCAAAATGCTCTTTTGCCCTAACCAGTTGAAGTTGTGTCTGCCAGTTGACTTACCCTTACTGTGACCTGCTTTATTCCTCTGATTCTGTCCGAGGAAAATGGGTATAAATTCTGCACGTATTATCTAAAGCACTTTGAATGTTTCTTTCATGTTATCATTGGAGCCTTACTTATCAGCTGTCTTTAATCCTCTGCAAACATGGTTTAATAGAAAGCACAGGGAAGAGAACACAGTAATCTAAATCTCCATGTGGATTTGCGTCAGTGATGTAGCATAGGCAAAGGACAAATCCCCCAAAGCTGTGGATCCCCCATTACAGGACTTGCCTTGTGCATGCTGGAGCAGCAGGAGCGGTCAAGTCTGCAGCCGTCCTCTGCACCGTTGCCATTGGCTCACAGAACAGAAATTACTTTTGCTTTGAGCCCCTCCTAAAGTTTGGTTCCCAAAGGGGTCTTCACCCTGCAGTGACTGAGAAGCGTCGTGGGTGGAATGACGCGTTGCTTGCTTCTCCTCACTGTCACCCTGTGCTATCCTGTGCCGTTGTTGGAGAGCACCAGCTAAATAGATGTCTGTGTGGGGAGGGGAGAGGGGTGTTCCCTGTGAGTGGCTTTTTTTCAGATTTCCCATCACTGAAGCCTGACAGAGACTTTGTTATTTATAATTACTGTAATTTTGTGTTGCCAAGTTGTAATGCAAAATGCCTGTGCTGATATTTTTATACGTTTACAGTATTGTCTGACAGTTGGGGACTTTGTAAAGATGGAACTTGTGAATTCTAGGTGATTTTATGAAACTGTTGAATCATGAATGCTTTGATATGGATGCGATCCGTGATATGCTGTTTAAGGCAGTGTCGTGCCTCTCTGAGCAGGACTGAGGGCTGAGTGAGGAAGAGGTGAAATGGCTGCGCTTCTGGGCGTGCTTTTCAAAACATGGGTGCGGGGATGTGAAAATTCAACCTCTAAAGATTCCCTGCAGAGTTTGAAGCAGTTATATCCTTTCACTGGAGTTGCAGCAAGCCTAAATTTCACTCGTTATTTAGTATTCTAACATTTCTTTGAAACACTGTTTTATTGGTTAATTATATAGCATGCCTTTCTATGTTCCTCTCTCTATAGAAAGTGTTTCCAAAAAAGGTTGTAAGATTTCCTTTTACATTACCTGATTTAAATTAAACAGCAGAACCATAACATGCTGTAGTCATCTTTTGACCTAAAGCACAGCACTATGGTAGTGTATTATTATTTTTTGTTGACCTGATAGTTTGGTGAGTACCAAATGGAAATGTTAACAAATGAAATACATTAAAGCAGAGCTCAGTTACACGCAATATATTATTCCTGCTCCTTTGAACAAATTTATCTTTATGCTTTAATATGATAGGATCAGCCTTGACCTCTCACTTCAAAATGTTGTCATTGTGTTGTAAATAGCAAATATAGTGTTCTATATACATACTATAATTGCAGTTAGACTTGACTTGGTCTCATGCTGCCTTGTTTCGCTGAGGTCAATGAGGTTACGTGGTTAAGTGAGAGCAAAATGTACTTCTTCCATTTAGACTAAAATGGCAAATTACAGCTCTGAGTGCTTCTGGGACATAGTGAAACTCGCAATAAAATTAAATTATAATTTATGCATTGATCTGAAATAGGAAACTTTGAGCTCTCAGGAATATTACAGAAAATTGCAGCTACCAGTGTTGAAATTTTGGGCCTGTTTCTTCATCGCATCTTCATCACCTCGTTACAGCTCATTACAGAACTTGAGATCTGGTACTGCTTCTCACACAAGAGGAAAGCAGTTTTTGTCTAATGACCAAAGTAAAAGACTGTCGGACTCATTTTTACCAGAGAGAATAAAAAAAAAAATAGTTGAAGGAAGTAAAATTATTTTTGTAAGACTGTTTCTTTTTGATACAGATATGGGCTGAAGTTAACAACATTTCATAATAAAATACCAGAGCAGTGATGACAACATCATCATCATTATTTTAACTCAGAATGAAGAAGGTTGTGGTTTACACAATTCAATACATGTTCATCTGCATTAGATGAGCACACAAGACTTGACTTTTTTCTATCTCAGCTTTTTTTGTTCATACTATGGTACTCTCTGATGTCACACATTTAAAAAAATGGAGGATTATATCCTCATATTCTGTCCTGGTTTCGGCTGGGATAGTTAATTTTCTTCCTAGTAGCTGGTATAGCGCTGTGTTTTGGATTTAGTATGAGAATAATGTTGATAACACACTGATGTTTTAGTTGTTGCCGAGTCGTGCTTACACTAGTCAAGGACTTTTCAGCTTCCCATGCTCTGCCAGGTGCACACGAAGCTGGGAGGGGGCACAGCTGAGGTAGTTGGCTATTCCATACCATATGACCTCATGCTCAGTATATAAACTGGGGGAGTTGGCTGAGGGGCAGCGATCGCTGCTTGGGGACTGGCTGGGCATTGGACGGCAGGTGGTGAGCAGTTGTATCGCTTGGGTTTTTTTCCGGGTTTTGTTCCTCTCTTGCTCTCTTGTTGGTTTCCTTCTCATTACAATTTATTATTTTTTGTTGTTGTTCCAATTATTGAACTGTTCTTATCTCAACCCACCAGTTTTCTTACTTTTGCTCTTCTGATTCTCTCCCCCATCCCACCGTGGAGGGGAGGGTGAGCGAGCGGCTGGGTGGTACTTAATTGCCGACTGAAGCTAAACCACAACAGATTCTAACACCTTATCCAAGTGTGAAAAATCATCTACATGTATGTTTTAAAGACCAGCTTCTAGGGTATCTAGTACTTTTTTTTCCCAGAAGTACAGAGGACCAGCAGCAGTTGTGATTTATCAGGCACTCCAAAGAAGGGACTGGTTTCTTAAACCCAGTAGACTTGTCTGTCCTGGGTCAGAGCTGGATCTTGGACTATTGCTGAAGTTTTAATTTAGTGGGGTAGATGCTGCCTCCTGCACTGGGGCAGTGGAGACAATATCCTTATGATAAAGGGAAGAAGGCTTAGAAAGCCTCTAAGAAGTGGTGCTTGGCAGTAGTATGGAGCTGGCAGCCTCCATGGGACAGATAATGCTCTGGAGCATGTGTAGGGTATAGCAAGTGAGGGAAGTGGTGAGGTGAGGATTTTGTGCAGATCTCAGAAACTCAAAAGAATTTGGTCTAAGGTATAACTTATGGTAAAACAAACTGAGATGAAGATGGATTGGTGGTGTGCCAAAAGTTACTGGCATAAATGCTGATTCTCAATAGAAAGGCATGATTATCTCTTCTTCTTTGTGAGTTTAGTTTTATGTAGGGAAAAAAAATCTAGTTTTAAATATCGGTGTAATATTTCTGCAGAAGTGAATATTATGCATAGAAAAAACTTGGACAAATCATCTGCACTGACTCACCCCTCCATAAGTAACTACTACTAATACCACACTGTGGGACCTTTCAGTGAGTGGGTGGGTGTGTGGCATTGCCCCAAGTTTTGCATATACAAAAAGTGGAACATGGTGCCCTTTTGGCTCCGATCACTTTCTCCTGCACTCTCAAAAGCTGCGTGGGCCTTTCTGAATGTGTGCTGGAGAAATGTGGTTTTATACTGGCAACTTATTTTCTTCCAGAGAGTCATAGAGAGAATAGATGCCCCCAGCTACGGCTCTGCTTTTCACCTCATAGAGAGCAAATGTGGGCTGGTTAAATGGATCAAAGGAAAAATGTAGCTTGGCCACAAGAAAAATAAGTTCTATAATTGATTGGGTCAAGAGGAGCTCAGGAACACCTGCTTGGATGAAAACAGAATGGCATTCACAGCATAGACAGGAAATCTGATCTAACACAGCTAAAAAAACTCAGGAGCCTCAGCGATGTGAGTTGAATCTAAAGTTAGAGGCAAATGTGAATAGCTTAAGCTGTGGAGGGCCAACCTTTGTATGCTCGGGGGCCATGTTCATTCCCAGGCAAGTAGATAGGCTAAACCACTGTAGTTACATTTCCCACGAATAGCAGCTTTTCTAGGAAACCCTGCTTGATGCAACCAAATTCTCTGTTTCTCTAGATGGCTTTCTTAGCTGACCCCTCCACGCAGCAGCCAAATCTGGCAGGCTCATAGGTCAGATCAGGCTCCTGGACTGATCTGTTGGCCATCGTTAGTTGAAATGAATGTGAATTTGCGAGGACATGTGAAGCAACAACAATAAAGCCAGCCACATCCTCCTATACATTAGAAATGCAGGAAATCATGGGTTAAAGTTGTAGTTTTCAGGGAAAGCTCTTACATTCTTCCAGCTGCATGCTGCAAAGGTAAATGAACAATATATTCTTTACACACTAAGAGCAACCCAGAATGCTGTTGACAATATAAGGAAAAATCTAAAACCAGTTACTATGCCCATAATACCCAGTATGCCCTTTATGTCCCTCCTCCCCATACTAATGTTTATGTCTTCCTACAAGTGCTCAGATTCGAGTCCCCAGTAGGATTCTCTTGGCAGGCAGAAATCGATGCAGCTGCCTCTTGCAGTTTCTAGTAAACAAGTTGTATCGGTCATGGGACACCGGCAGGTGAGCAGGGTGGTTATGTATATGGTGAGTTATAGTCCCCATTTACGACCTTGTGGGAGGACCACAGCCACCTGGAACAAATTAGAGCAAATGGCTTTAATGTGTTCAAGAGATGGGGCAAAAAGTCAGGGCCCACCCAATGGTGCTGTAGCTGTGTCAGCAGCCTCAGATTTCATCTGACAGGTAGCTGCTTTGCACAGCAATAAATTAGTAACGCAAGGGAGGGAAGAACCCGCTATACCGACCCCAGCTTGTAAGTTGCACAAGTATAAAAGAGAGTAAAGGATTAGCCCATGCACGTCAATTACCCACGTGTATGTGTGGGAGGACAACATGAGTCACTAAACCTATGGCTGGTTACTTGTAGAACGTATTGGAGTGTGAATGTGTATGTATGTACCTATATACAGAACTCTGTCTCTCTCTCTATAAGTATATAAATATATATGGTTAGCTATGGCTGAATGTTCCATTTTATTTTGAACTTTGAAATGGATTTTTTTTTCTAACTAGGATTTTAATGAGCCCACAGAAAATGCTCACTTCTCAGAAAGTCTGTGATATTACAATAGTTTTTTCTGAATTAATCTGCAGAAACTGATCTTGACCTCATTTTCCAGACCTTGGACAAAATGAAACTGAAGCAGTTGACAGCTACATATTAAATGACAACTTCGCATAATAATTTATTAGTTAATTTTACCTACTTGGTGATGACTGTCCTTGTACCTTAGGGTTATTTGTGTTTTTCCATTATCTGCATTTTCCATTTAATTGTTATAAACATGCTAATAGTGTTCTACACGTTGCTCTAGTCATATAAAATTTAGACTTTATTTTATTTTTGTGAAGCTGTTAATTATTTTTCTATCCAGGTTTTTAGTGGGCCTGCAGGAAAGAATGGTTCTGGTTTTGATATATTTTGAAGTAAGATTCCTGAGGGCTGGATTCAATAATACAATTCATTTTTCTTAAGCACTGCAAAGGCTCATGGCAAAGCCCTGAAAATCAATTTTCTGAGAGACAGAGAGAAGTTGTGTAGCTGTACACAGGTTTTAGCAGTCCAGAACAGTGAGGATTTTTTTTTTCTTCAACTGGTCTTTAAATGATTATAGATTTGTTTGTTTTAATAGGATGATAATCAAGTATTTAAGGCTCTAAAAACAGACCCTCTAGGTAGAAAAAAAGTGGAAGATGTTTATAAGACCAAATAAAAATATATTCCTGAATTTAAAATAAAATCCCATCAAAGCAGATTGGTTAGAATTTAAGATCTCTCTGACAGAGCTGGAAATAAAACCAGAACTAGAATGTGACATTAACTAGAAATCATTTAATGCTGTGCTTCTGTGCTGACTAAATGCAAAATATGAGCGGCACTGCTGTCAAAAAGTGAATTTGGAACTGAATTGAGGAATAATTAGAAGGCTGATAGCACAGCACACACGCAAAGACGGGAGGGGAAGGAAAAAAAAAGATATTTTCATCTCAGTGGCATTGCCTTGAATTCAGGCAGCTCCCCAGTGGTGAGCTGCTCTCTGGAAAAGCTCAGCTAATGGCCGAGGATGGAGCGGCCTCTGCTCCCTCCACAGGGACGCCGGCAGGTGAGGCCCTGCCAGCCGGGCTGGTGGGAGCTTTGCGCCTGCCTGTCAGCTGGAGAGCTGGTCGGAGTGCTCCGGTCGGAGTGCTCCGGTCGCCTCTCTGGAGGCCTGCGCCGGCCATTGGCGCCGTTGGCCCGGGAGGAGAAAGGTGTGCCCTCACCGGTGCTGCTGGTGGCGGCCATCTTGGGAGCCCAGCAGAGCACTGATGCCTCGTGGTGGTGGTGCACAAGTGGCTTTGCTTGGTCACCAGCACAGCTAGTCCCATGTCACCAGGTTTAATCAAATTATAGATGTTTATGAAGTTACTCGCGTGTGAAATCGTTTCCAGATTTGTGACGCAAGTTTAGGAATGAAAATGAGGCTTGGGGTCGTTTGAGTTATTCAGCCCTTCCCATAGCCAGAGAAATTGGTGTCCTGTGAGACAGGTTGATTCTAGACTTGAGTAAGGCCTGACTAATAATCATGAAAAGTAAACAGGGAAAGTGTTATGGATAATATTATGCAAAACACAATGAAGGAACTGAAGTATGTTTCTGATTTGCAATACAACAGGGAATATATCAAAGGATCCTGTTTTGTCTTGCTTCTGTGGAGCAAAGTCTGGGTGTTCAGTATGTGTGTTGTTTATATTGTAAATAAGTCCTTAAAATGTTAAAACTGAAGTGGATTTTTTTGAACAGAGTAGAGATACGTTCAGTTCATTGGAAGACTTCACAACATTCAGTGATAACAAAGCTGAAAAATAATTTAAGTAGACTTTTATTAAACAAGAGAGAACTAATCTGTGTTTCAAAATATATTTGCATGGGTTTAAGGGAACTTTTGTGATTGAAAGAAGGTGAAAAAGAGGCTTAAAAGTAAAGAATTATAAGGCAATGAGACTTTAAAAAGACACTAGGAATTTAATCCTATAAATCCCATAGGAGTTACAGGGCAGGACTTCAGCTGATAAAAAGTTTTTGTTGCCTCATTGAAGTCATTCTCCTGTATTTACAGTGGAAGTCTGAAGACTTGTCTTTTCAAATTGCATTCCTATATCAAAAATCATCTCTGAATGGAAGTCTGGCATCAAGGGTTCACATAAATGCAGGTTATATTACACTGCTGTCTCCCGCAACCCACCCAGCTGTCTGCTGTAACGCCCAGTGCTGAAAATGGGGGCTGTACAGAGCCAGTACCCAAGAGCAGGTGAGGTGATAGACCACAGTGCCATTTTAAGGCAAGGAAAACTTAGATAATTCAGAAGAAATGGTGCAACACTTTCAAACCATGAATTAACATGCAAGAAAGCATCCTTCCCTATTTTCACCCCCCTGCTCAGCTTGTCAGCCCAGGCACAGTGAATCTGTTGCTGGATGTGTGAGATGGAGGGAGAGCTGTGAGCGCCGTGCCACCCTGCACACGGCTGCGTGCAGGGAGATCTGCCTGGCAGGTGTAGAAAGCCTTTTGTTGGCCCACATGTATAACAAGGATATGTTGGATTTCCTACATACCTGTGTGTGGTATGCACTTGTCTAAGGCCTCAAAAGGCCTATGACAACCCTTCAGCTTGTTGAGAAGTTACTACTGCTGTGGCCCGTTTTCTGAAATGGATCTATTTCTGTGGCTGTCTTTGTTTCTTCTGTGAACCTGCTGACTGATATATATGAAACAACTTAAATGAACATTTACGATCAAAAGTAAACCAATTCATGTACAGATTCTATTGCTACAGGTACTTCATAACTAGGGTGAGACACTTCTTTTGCTTCCATGTCACTTTTTAAAGTGAGATGGATACCATGTAAAAATTGACATTTAGCAGTATATTATTTGCTAAATTATTAGTGGGTTTGCTCCCTGTTCGCTTAATAATTTTGGGGTCCTAACTGCTAGCAAATTCTCCTTTTTTAGTAGTGGTGACTCTACTTTTAATGTTATAAAGAGATGTGAGTTGTAGCATTACATGAAATTACATATAAGTACTAAACCCTGACATTTTAGTTTGCCTAAAAAGTAGCTAAATGTGAAATTCATCAATATATATCATCCTAGTTGTGCCTATAGCTTGTGGAATGAATAATTTATATGATTAATGTAGTCTTTTTCTGTTTGTGCAATATCAATAATTAGATCATGATTTCTTAACAATGTTCATGTTTATTTGCCAAAATGTCTTCTGAGCTTTTATGTCAAAGAAGGACTGCAAATTTTAAAAAAATTATGCTGTGCTACTAAGTTGTGCCTCTTCAGATAAGCAAAACAGTACAGCTTTATTTTATTCATTGGATAAGTTTGCAAGTGTTTCTAGAACAGGCCTGTGTGTGCGAATTTACCATTCTATTTCTATGAATTCTCACACATTCAGTTTTGAAATTTGTTTTCTGTTTGTGCCAACAAAACTCAAGTACCTGAATATTCTAAAAAGAAAACACTAAGGAGTCTTGAGAAAATAAAGTAGGTGATTTAGAATCTAAAATAAAGAAATGGTAGGTTTTTTGTGAAATTAAGAAAAAAAAGGGGGGGGGCAATAAACATAATACTAGAGACTGAGCATTTATTTAGTCATCTCCTAATTAGTATTAAAAGTGAACAAATTCTGGAGACATAATACAGAAAAAGTGAATGAAAAAAGAATTAATTACTGTAACCCTTACAAATTCGACAGTGTATTGAATGCATTTTATAAATTGATTATAAATTCTCTATTGAGTACAAGGGTGATTCTACTGCTCTCTCTCCCTTGTCTGGTGACTTTCCTTCTTTTTAGGAGAGGATGTTTTTGTATTCTTATCTTCTTGTGTAATTTAGCAGTTGGGTCTCTGACAGTACCCTGATAAACTTGAACAACTTCACAGTATGGTACCAATAATAATATATTTAACAGTTGCAGAAGTAGAATGAGGTGTGTGTGGGGTTTCTGTTGGTGTTTTTGTTGTTGTTGTTGGTTTTTTGTTTGCTTGTTTTTAATTAGGAATCCTTAACTAAATTAGAGTTGAAAAATAAAAAAAAAGGCTATTATAACCTAGGCCCTGCAATATCTTTTATTACAGACAACAAGATGGTTGTTTTTTTTTTTTTGCAGAGGGTCCACATTACAGTGGATCTTGCAGTGATGCTTGACAGCAGATTGAGAATGGATCTGCTGAGACATTTTTAATCTGGAATTGTGCTGACTTATGGGTAGACCTACAGGTGGCTCTGCTTGTGGGATTTTACCCTGTGTTTTTAAGCCCAAACTCTTCTATCCATTTTAGAAATTTCTGATGCTTCTTGCATAAATACTTAATTAAATATTTATTTGCCATGCAAAAATTCAAGGAAGTTAATGTTTTATTTTTCATTATCCACTCAGGTGCAATACAGATCAGCAATGCTACATGTCTCATGTGGAGTCACGAGACACAATGAGCATTGACTTCCTACTTTTCCTGTGAATGTCATCTAAAGGACACGGTCAGGAGAAGGACACTTCACAGACAGGATGCCTTTAATTTCCTCAGGCCTCACTTCATATGGGAAAATCTTAAGCATCAGGTGAGTCTGACTGACTATTATACTATCAGAGATATATCACAATTAGGAAGCCCAGAACAAATGCAACTGTTTACTGGTCAATGAAGCATGAGATTAAAGGCTGATGTCCAAATGTGAGAATCCAATTAGCAAGTGACTTATGCCTATGGTACAAGAGTAAAATACTGCTATTTATGTTACATATTCTAGCACAGCATGATTCCTATCCACGGAAATTATAGAAGAATTTATTATGAGTAATTAAACATGTATTTGGAATAACAATATACCCTGTTATAAAGAAGTGGCATATGAGAAATGCAGTATAGAAGTGGTGCTTTTTCTTCCACTTCATGTTGTTTTCCACACTGAACAACATACACCGAGGCCTTTAGTGGTGTAAGTTATTATGGATACTGACTGCAGTTTTGGAACTTCTGATAAGTTTGGGGATAAGCTGACTCAGTAGTTACACAATGAAAAAAGGCAGAGAATAGAAAAGTCAATTTATATTAAGAATATACGGTAGGAGAAGCATGTTCTTGAGAAGATGTTTGCCGTATCAGACTGCTGCATTTTCCAATGGTAACCAATTCTCAACAGTCTAACGGTGCTTTGGATATTCCTGTGATATATTTCTTAGAACTAAGGGAAATAAAGGGGAAATTGTAGTCTTTCTTTGTGATATGTTCCTTGAGGAATAGAACTATGAAGTTTAAAGATTGCTTTATAAGTGAGATGCAGTCCTGTTAAAGACTCAAGAGATTTTGGTGGGGGAAAGACTTGAAGGTTATGGACTAATTTAGACAGAGGTTTATTTCACAAGTAATTTATTTGGATGATTGGGATTTTGCAAAAGTAGTCTGGAGAAATGCATTAATTTCTTTAAAGTGACTAAATGTGTATAGTTTTACGATTGTTCTCACTTTATTGGGTAATGCACCTTTCTGATTTCCTCTTGATGACTCCCCAGAATGTATTTATAACTCATTAGGATCATGCCTAAGCTATGCAGGTCAGTATCTGAACACGTGTGTCCATGCCTGCATGTAATAATAAATGATAATGGAAGAAGAGGACTGTGCTGTTAGTTGTAGGGACTAGAGACCCCTTTTTGGATGACCATGAAGAAATACAGCTGATGGAAGATAGTTGGATTCACCCATCTATCCATCTTAGTGGAAACATGGGGCATATATTATGAGACACACATATGTGTAAAGAGAGGGGAAAATTGAGGACATATGCTGGCCTTTCAAACAATGTAGACAATGTGCATTTATATGTACTTATGTGTAGGTCTATAAAGTTGACCTAGACACAAAGAAAAAAAAAATTTAGACATCAACCAGATGTGACCCAGAAGTCCTGTATGCCTAGTAAACCCTACTGTATAACTGCTCTTTTTACTTTGAACACAATACCTTGCTAAATGTGATTACAGAGATCTTAAATCCACACTGGTTCAGGGTAATGTGAAAAGAGGTCTGTCTAAAATGAGCAAGTAAATACATCCTATGTTAGTAGCATCTACGTCGTCTAAGCTTGGCCTTGTGATTCCTTTTATCATGGCTGCCTTCATCTTACAATCGTATAATTAAAATGTTCCTAATTACTAGCTTATAAAAAGGGGGTTTGAATAAAGCTGTTGAGAAATTTGGATGAGGAAATAGTATAATTTTATGGTTTCATTGTTCTTTGTTCTTAGCAATGCTTGTTTCATCCTCACAAGCTATCACTGTGTGCGGTCACTTTCCTTTGTTGCAAGACTCTGTTCTCATCTTGTCATGACATCTCCTTGCAGTCTGTTATGGATTTCACTGCAGTGTCATTCTTCCAGATGCTGCCAAAGGCTGTTATTCTGGGGGAAAAGTCCTTTTTTAAAAATCCAGTTCAGAAGGTGTAAACATGAAAGTGAGCGTTAGTGACCATAGTTTTTTGTGAGTTCTGCTTTGCCAGACTCCCTGGTTTTACAGCATGACACAAAACTTCATTAGAGAGCATGTAGTTACTGTGTCCTCTCCTGACACTGTTGCTTGCTGTTTTCCAGTATTGCTGCAAAGTTTTACAGTGAACGAGAACCTCCTGAAAGTATTCATACTGTCAGTACTAGTTGCCACAGTGCTGTTGGCTCTATAAAGCTGGCAGAGACCAAGCTCCATTTCTCTCTCTTCGGTTCCTTTCCTGCAGCAATTGCATTTCCCACAATTAAGATGACAAAACTTTCTAGGGAAAATTTAAAATTTCATGATAAGTTTTACACTACTCCCACTCTTCCTGGCATAATTTAGGAAAATACACTCAAGGGAAGAGATTGAGAAAGTGATTCAGATAAGGTGTCAGATGGGAACAAAATAAAAAAATTTTGGCTCTGAACCCATGGAGGAGAGTCTTGACCTTTATAGATAGTCCCTTTTCTATTGCTGATACTACTTGTACTATTCACTATGGCTTATGAAAAAGCATAATACAGAGAATGACCTGATTCTTTTTTAACCCTGTCTGTCTTTTCCTTCTTTATCCCTGGTACTTCATGCTTTCAAAACCCTCCTGCTTAAACTTCAACTTGAGCTTTTAAAGTTCCCTGTAGATAATTTCTCCTGCTAATTAATGCACCAAAAGCAGATTGTTTTATGTCTTTGGATATAAGCTATGTGTCTATCCAGAAAATTTCATAAACTTCTCGTTAAGAGGAAGGCAAATAAAAAAAAGATTGGGGAGGGAGCACAAAACCATAGGGAACACAGAGTACAGACTTTCTTGAGTGAACCACCCAAAGTATAGAAGTCTTTGCAATATATATATTATTTTTTCCCAGAGATTCAGTTTGTTTTTTCAAAATGCCTAGTGTTGTAATATCTATAGTGGAGTCCATTTTCTTAATTTCCCAAGATCTCTGCTATTGCTTGCGATGAAGAAAAAAAATGGTGCATTTTTAAATTTATATTCTCTCTTTTTATTGAATAAATCATCCTGACAGGAGAGGAAATAGCTATCTCCCTGCTGTGGATATGAAAGATACACTCATATTTGTACTGAACCTCTAGATCTCACGCATGTTATTGTAATAGACTTTGTTACAACTGAGACATGGAATAAAGGTTTCAACAAAGGTTTATTTTAACTGCACTGGTTTTTGAAGCCTAAAGTGAGTGTTAAAGTAATGAAATGTTTTATATTCAGCTTTAACACTAGACAGTAATAACGAAAAGGAAGTATTGCTGCATTCAACCAGGTATTTCGTATTTAATATTATGTTAGGCAGGGAGAATAAAAGATACAGAGGTGGCTTAGAGATAGCTATGATCTTGCTAGAATTTTGCTTTTTGAGGTTGTTTATAGAAGCTAATGTGATTTTTAAGATTTTTTTTTTTTTTTTAAATATTGCAATCTTGTCATTGTTCTGTAAAATATAAATTGTGAAGGCTCAACTCATTCCAGCTTCATTGTAACTTAGGGCCAGATTCCAAACTCTCCATAAAGTGCACATCCTTCTACCAGACCAGACCGTACCAGCCTTGAAAAGTCCTTAACATCAAAGTAGCTTCTATAAATAGCAGCATAAGTAGTTTGAACTGATAGAAAATGTCTGCTATTCCCTGGAAGTTCACACTAATGTCTTTCATTTATTGAGACGTTTTACCACTTCTCTGTCCTCTAGGAAAAGCGTGCCTCTATTCAGTCTGCTTGACATCTAAAGGATGTGATACTGGACAGTTATAAATGAACCTTTGGCTTAAGGGGAGACATTAGGCAGACTGAGAAGGTCAGTCCCATTGAACCATCTGCTACATAAAAACAGAGCTGAATTAATGTAGATTTGAGTAGCTGGACTTGTGAAAGCATAATTTATGAAAACTAAAATATAACCATTTCATTTTATGGGGCTTTTACATCTGGAACTACACAGAATACTAGGAAATCACAGTGCCCAGAGGGACTGGTACCCAGTAAGGGTTAAGATTCAATGCATCCATCATTTGTGTAACAGATTTTTATTAAAATCAACAGGCATTTTACCACTTATATGCACTACACTGATATCCATTGTCCTGTAAAAGCAGTCAGATGAGTACAGAGCACTTCTGAAATCTCACCATAAATTGTACATTTCTGTGAGCTTGTAGGGGTACACAGTTTCTTCAAAATTTCAGTCGTCCATAGCAAACGAAAGCATGTTATCAAACTTGTTGTCAAATGAATATGCAGTGATGCACACAGCATGTATTTTAGATCCTAGATTGTTAGGAGATTATGTAGGCTTACATGGACTAATATGAAAGTAAGCTCTTTCACATCTGTCCAGAAACTAATGTTATTTTAAAGTAACATTTCAGTATTCCTGTATGTTTTTTGCCTAAGAACACATGCTAGCAGAGCCTTTCCTACTGTTGCAGATATTTATAATGCATTGTTTCAATGACTGCAGCCACTGACTACTGGAAAATCTGAAAAGAGGCATGTAAAGGAAATTAAAGAGTGTTCAGCTATAGTGGAAAAACAGCACAGGTTAGACTATGAGAATTGTTATATAAAAAGAAATAGAGTTTAAAATTTCACATGCCATTGTCCTAAAAATGTCACACTATAGACATAAATTGCAAAGACAAAAAAAGATCAGAAGTCCAGCAAAAAAGCCAAGAAAGAAGAGAGTCCTAAATGTTTAGATCCTGTGAGAGGCAAGCTGATTTTTGTCACAGACTATGTCAAAATATATTTTTAAATTCCTTGATAAATTCTCCTTTTGTAAGAAGCTCAAAGGCTTCTTCAGTCTCAGCTTTAGTTGCAGTCCTAACTTTGACAAACAGGTAGATTTGGTAAAGGGGTGTAGACAGCTACAAATAAAGAATGTCGCAGTCTATTGCTGTGCAGTGTGGCACCCCAAATTGCCATCACCTCCAGGCATGTGCACTGAATTCAGTGCTTCACAGTGGTGGTCAGGGGCCTGTCTCAAACTGGTAAAGCAGGAGACACTGCACAAAAGGAAAGTTGCAGATCTCATATCTGTTCTGTGTTTGAGCCCTTCCAAGTTAAGGTACTCATCTGATCCTTGCTATTCTGAATACAAAAGAAATAAATAGTCCTGGAAGTAAAAATTAGAGCTCCCCATTCTTAGATGAGAGAGGTATTAGGCTGCAAAACTCCTCACCTTTTTCCAGATCTATAAATCTCTCTGGATAGTGCAAGACCTTTAACTGGCCAGGTGGAGGTTAGGGCACCGTGACCATGGGGTATTCGGTACAGGTCTGGATTTAGGGTCCCTCCAACACATTTCACTTTGGAAAAGCACACTTCTGGACCAAGCTTAATTCCCAGGCTGGTGGGCTGGACTGAGCCATGGGGCCAGGGCAGAGCGCTGGTCGGGGAGGTCAGGAAGGCAGCCCCAGCAGCATGTGTGCCTGACAGCTGCTGACCACGCTGCGTTGGTGTGCCTACCACCTCCTCTGGCCTCTCTCAGGCATTGTACCTGGCCTTTCTCTGCTCTGAGGAGTGCGTTCCTCACGCTGCTAGTTAAGGTGAAAAGCTGTAAGGCTGCATTTCATGTTGTGAGGAGCAGTGAAGGTGCAAGAGTAGAAGAGACCAACTTCTCTTCTTAGTGAGTCCCATTAAACCTGAGCTATCTGCTAGCCGCGTGCTGGATTCTTGGGCTCTGGGCTCAGCATGTGAAATGCTGTCATGGCCTGTTGTGATTAGCTATTGAAGATTTTCTCTTGGTGGTTGAACCAGAACCCTACTCGTTAGCACACACCCATGCTGTGCCTCCTCAGGGCAGACACAGCTTTATTTACAAAGAGTCCAGATAGGTACTGCTCAAGCTGCTCTCACTAAAGCTCTGCATTAAATAGTAAAATGAACCCTTGCTAGCCAGAGTTGCCAGCGTCTGTCAGAAATAAGGTTCACTTAAATTATTTAGAAAAAGGGAGGTAGCTGCTGCTTTAACAAATATTCTCTAGTGAAACATTTCCTAGAAGTTAAAACAGGAGTATATTTTAGGAGATATTAATTGTGCTGTAAGGTTTCCTGCTGATTTGGTCTATGGCATCTGCTGTTTAGCTGTTCTCTATCTACAAAACTTAGGTGGTCTTATATCATTCAGTGGTTCAGTGATGCTTATGTCATTAATAATTCTCAGATGCTCTTTGGAAAGTTACACAGTAGGATAAATCTTGAATGTATTACTGTACAGTTTGTCAATAGGTAGGGAATTTCAGGCTTTTCAAAAATGTATTTCTCTATTGAAATGAAGATTTAATCCATGCTGTGTCAGGAACACTGATTTTACGATGATGGATGCTGAATGAAAGGCTTAGAATAGGTAAAGAATAATATAAGTTATGGGTTATTATCAGTTTTCTCTTGAGGTTTTTTTTCCTTGTAATTTCTGGATGGGGCTCTTTCTTTGGCAGGCTCCCAGAACAGCAAGTAACCATACTAGGCTGTTGGACATATGCTATTAAAACCAATTGTCTGTGGCAGTGTTCAGACAACTTATATATTCCCTGAAACTTATTTTAAAAGGTCTTTTTGTTCACCCTCTATCTTGAAAGCCAGTTTTAACAAGCAATACTGAGAGATTTTGATTTACTGTTATGAGTGATGGTTTTAAATGTGCTGGCACTTTCACAGGAAGATGAAAAATATACTCTTGTGTTACGTTTTTTCAACCCTGCCTGGGATTTCAAGTACATGAGGCAGACTGTGCTTTTGCTGTTCAAAGGCTTCTCTGACATTCACAATGACATTTAGATATGGATTAATATTTTGTTGATTATTTTTAGGCTAAGCATTACTAAATACATAGTCTGCGCATGTCACAAATCTCTTAATAAGAATTAATAATTCTCTGAACATCTGTAAAAAGATCTGTCGTTCCGTGATTTCATTACAATCAAAGAATCAGCAGTTATATACCTGGCTGGGAATATAAAATACTAAGAACCTATGAATCCTTAGTAATAGGATTACTAAGATTTTGAGGATCCTGTCCATCACTTGTCCTACAGAAAACAACAGAGGTGACAAATTTGGGGAATGCTGAATCAGTGCTGAAATATTTGCACTAGGAAAATGCCAAACTATGTTTACAAATATTTTGTATTCATTAAGAATAAGGATATGTGGGTATGTATTAATACTGGGTATATAGAAAGATAATACCATAAGCAGTCACCATAAAAATACTACCTCTCTGTCCTTTTATTCAGAAAGGAATGTTGTATGTAGCTACCACAAATTTAATCACTTGTATCTCACTGAAAATACTACAATCTGAAATAGCTTTTTTTTTCTGAATAAATATTTCATTAAGAAGTTCTGTTTTATTTATGTATGCAACACGTATTTTTCTTAGAACGATTTGGCTTTGATTTAAAATTCTTCATACACGATATTCTGGTTTCTGGGTTCAAAATTGGATCTTTTCGGTAGAAAACGAGCTTTTTTTATTGATTTTTAAAATTCAGTCCTCAGCATGAAAAAAGTAAGTGCTCAAACTAAACATTTGGAATAACTTGAATTTTGACTTTTTTAGTAGAAATATGCTAGGCTGAATTTTATTTAGGACAATATTTTCAATTTCTCAAAAATAAACAGTAGTTTCCTACCCAGCTCTACATAAGTTGTATTTTACACTGAGCTGCTCCCAGCTATACACAACTATTAGTGAAGGATAATTCTAGAAAGTCTGACTTTTGGATGGCCTAATTTTGTGGTGACTGGTATGAAAAACTTCAGAACAGCTTAATTGCAGAGTACCATGATTGTTACTATCTTCAGTTGAGTGAATGGTGCTCCAGGCATCTAAAATTTGGATCCTCAGTTTGCTTTTTGTTATCATCAGTGATCTTTTAAAATCTGTGTTTAATCATGCAATGAGTACTCTAGTTGCTCTAAGACTGGGATGTCACAGAGGACATCTTTTTCTGGTTCAGTGATCCCAACAGATGTCCTTTACCTCTTCTTTTTCTACAACTTGAAGTGAACTGAAAGATGCATTTGCTTTAGTTCAAGCCTTAGCACTGCTTATGTTTAAGCAGTAGCATTGGTTACAGAAATATCTGCTTGTCAAATTTTACGTTATGCATAGCTCATGCAAATTTGTCTGACATGAGCCATCTTCTTTCCACCCTACTAGATATATATGGTTATGTCACACGACAGACTTTCCCAATTCCTTTTTAACGATATAGTGATTGTTTCAGATTACTGTCATAGGTGTAGTTGTGAGGTTTGAGGTGCTCTAGGATGGGGAAGTTCTCTATGGGAAGTAAAAAAATATTTCCATACCTTTTACTAGAGTCTTTCTATCTTTGGCAAGATTAGATGATTATTGGCTTTTGAATGGTATGGTTACAAATAGCTTCATATTTACTTGAACTATCAGGCAGCCATTAACCTGGAACTAATCTAATATCGAGCAGAGCTTTCTACTTATCAGAAGTTTTTCTGAGGTACTCTTAATCTGCAAAATTGGACAGCTGAGTTACGTTATGGGTGATGTCCAGAAAACTCCATGTTTATCAGTTTCAGCATAGATATTTATATAAACATCCAAGATGTCTTTTATCTTGGCATGCATAATTCTTCACAGTACACTCTTCAGACCAGTGAGAAAAATCCTTATAGATGGAAAGGCACAATTCTAACAAAGCCATTTTATTCCTTGCATGTTGTTAGAAATATCCTGACATTTTATTCTGTCAAAATTAAAGTTTGTATATACATATTTGCAAGGATCTGAGAAATGTTTAGCCATACATTGAGAGCAGGAGAGAATATATAAGTTGTGCTTTTTTTTTTTTTTTTAATTTTTAAATTCCAAGTCAATAAATAATTGGGTTTGTAATGATAGCAGAAACAGCACTCTACTATCTTAAGAGTGATGTCATAAAGACCATTTAAATGCTTGGATTTAATTAAGTAAATGGCTTTATTGTTCCTCTTTTTTGTTTTTACTTAATTAAAGGTAAATAAATATCTTACAGTGGACTGTAAAATGCTACAAAATTCCATAAGGAACGTGGCCCAAACTGAGACAATTGAAGTCAGTAGGAGCCTTGTACAACCTAGTGCAGCTCGGCAATAGGAGGAAAAAGGAGGAAGCTGGGGCACTTCTCACTGTGTATACACTGACTGTATATGCTGTCACAGAAACCAGAATTTAAAAGTATCATCTGTTCTGTTGCTTGCGGCCTCTCACTGCGCCCTTGAAAAAGCAACAAGCATCCTGGATGCTCAGCTACTATGGGTATGAAACCCACACATGAAGAAAAGAAAGCGCGACAGTACTTTTATACTTCTTCCTGTACCCCAGAGTGTCCTAATAAGCATTTTTATTATGTTTATAGTGTCTTTTGGCTATGCAGTGCTAACAATTGTCCATAGCCTTTTACTCCTCCTTGCTTTCTCATTTATGCATTATAAATCAGATATGCCACTCATTCCTCTTGACAGTCTCAATTTATAGTTGAGCTAGAGTTTCCCAGCTATAGCTAGTTATGGTTCTCAACTACAGCATGTGTGTGAGGCCAAACTGTACTTTTCATGGACTTAAGGAGGTTAGAACAGACCATTACTTTGTATTATGATCCATCCTGTTACATGGAATTAGTCTTGACCAGCTACCATGCAACCTCACTATGCCTTTGCCATGTTTGCTAAGTCAACTAAAAGTCTTTTTCAAATACCTTCTGCATTCTTTGACAGTCAAGCAAGTGTCCTTGTGGTGCATTAGAGCAGATTTTTGTGTAATTAAATTTCTAATCTGTGTGCATTTAGACAATCTTTATGACCTATAAGAGTAGAAAATGCTAGAAAATAAAAGCACATCGAGTAGCTTAAAAATCCAGTCACTTGCATGTAGGTACCTCTTATCTTATTGGTTAATTCTTTTGAACACTATGATCCTCCTGAAATGGACACAGAATCTTGGAGTTCTGTGTGGTTTGCATTTTAATAGAATAGGTGTATAATGGCTGATTCTTAGTGCCTTGATTGACATAATTCTGACATGCAATGGGCAAAGTTTGACCCTTGGAACCATCTATCTGATTTGCATGAGCTACTTATGCACAAATATGTAGCTAGAGATACAATGGGCTATGTGATGACAATATAATACAGAGCTCCAGGTGGCCTCTTTAGACAAGCAGAGCTTTCATATTAATACCTTGATACTACATATGGAATGAAAAGAAAGAGCTTTTCTCTAATAACATGTACAAAGTCTTTCATGGATATTTTGTTATTTTAAATTGCATACATGTGCAGTAAAATTGAAACCTAATATTGACATAGCTCTGAAGTAAATTAAAAGATGATTATCACCAGAAGTATTAGCTAGTGTGCGTTTAAGTAGCTTGCAGATTATATTGTTCTGAATATATAATTCTAGTTGGTTTATGTTCCTTTGGATTTACAAAGAATTTTCCCTCATCTCTTTTCCTAGTCTGTTTGTAAAATATAAATATGTCTAAATATAAAAATTACAACTTTTCCAATAAGCATGAAAAAGCATATGTCAGAAGCTACTTGCCCTGAGGGTAGGACATATAACCTGTGGTTAACCACAATGTTATCAAGCTATTTTTAATCAATACTTTTATTCTGGGTCACTTTTCCATTAGTGACTTGTGCAATACTAACCCAACTTTTTGGGTCAAGGAGCCTATGCAGACCTTAAGGTTCCAAATACCTTTCTGAACAATTAGTAATCTGTGCAAAACAGGAATATTTGCTCTATGGAGACATGAAGTAGCACTGCAAGTTTAAAATTACTAGAAAATACCGAACAAAATAAAATATTGTAACAAGGTAATCAGGCAGACCTTGGTGAAACCTTGTTAAAGTAGAGCATTTTTTTTGCATTCTAGTTCCACTTATCAGTTGTATGAAAGCCCATACAAGGGCAAGGTTTACAGCTGGAATGCCAAGTGGAAATGAATTACAGCAGAACATGGAGGAGAAAAAAAGAAAATTCTCCCTCCTAACAGAAATATGGCACCTTATATACGTGCAGTGCACGGTTTCTTGCAGTGACTGGCTGTTATTGGGGAAGAAAGATGAGACGTGTAATGCTTCCCATCCCTAATCTCCCTCCTCGCAAAGGTCAGTATCTCAGCAGTACCCTCAGCATGTTCAGTCACTGTAGTGGGAAATGTTTCCCTTCCTTGCTTGTCATGCCCTGATGCAATTTTAATTCTACAGTTGTAGTCTGTCCCTTTAAAGCTAATATGTCAGATTCTGTTTTCTTCTTCAGAAATATTTAGAACTGGGATATGAGCTTAAACCACTTCCATGTTTTGGCAAGAAGGGCTCATATGGTCCAACGTATCTGCTTGGTAGCTTCAGTGCTTTGAATAGTGATTGAAACAAAATGATAACTCTCATAGCAAACTGGGAATAGGCAAGGTTTGTGCTTTGAATGTTACTTAATTATTAATTAAAGGTAGCTTGAAACTGAGGGTATAATTGGTGAATGGTAGTACCCATCCTTGGCTGCTGTATATATCAACTTGCTGCCTTGGTGGGAGTTCGAAGCAGGATTCTGCTTGGGCGACTCAGTGTCATTGTTCTGCCTTTTTGGTTATTTCATCCAGAGATGCTATATATAGGTTGTGCATTCAGAACTACACCAGATGCACAGAGCAGAAAAATGGAGTTGCTAAACACTTTTCTTTTACGAGATACTTTTCATTTCTCAGAGTGCTTGATGATATTCTGGGGGGAGGGGATATCTTTTGGTGGTATTTCACAAAGATTGTTCTGTAATTGGGCAGGTATTAATCCAAACTCAGTTTATTTTTGTGTTTCAGGATCACTGTCTTGCACTGTCCAAAATACTTAGGCTTCAGACTTCAGCTTTGAACTTGCATAGTGGGAGACATTCAGAACACTGTGATTAACGTTCATTCCATACCTTGCACTAGAATTTGTAAGTGATGGTCTTGCCCCTTTACAATGCATAGAAAATTGTAGAGTAAACCAGAAGATACTAGTTCTGTGATAGTTTAGACCGTTTTTGTGCTAGCTTTACAGGAATAAAAGTAACCATCTGCATAGAATTAAAAATATTAAGTTGCACTCTTGTTTATAAAACAGAAAAGCTTGAAGGGCTGTGCACTTATTACTGCATCTAAAACGTGCCTTTGTCTGTCAATGTTGAATTGGTTTAAAATTCCTCTTTTTTTTTTCCCTAGAATTTTTTTGTAAATAGGATTTTTATCACATATGCTAGGAAATAGTTGGTTTTCATGTAAAGTCCCTGTGTTTGGATTTGAGAATATTTAATGGCGGTGGTAGAAATGCTCATGCTTTGCTGAAAATTAACAGCAGAAGTAGTCCTATGAAATTTATTTCACCATAGTACTTTGTCCAAGATAAAGAAAAATTAGTCAAGTGCCCAACTTTTCCTTCAATTACTTTTCTTCAAGGGCTTTTATCAGGTATTTCTGATGTATATTCTTCTAAGTGAAAACAGTTTATAGTTCAACATATCTCAGCCTGAAAATATTCTACAAGGTATGATGGATACACAAGACACCTGGAAGGAATGGCAACTAGTTTATGTCTGAGCTGATGCATAGCTGATTTTCATTTTTGACCAGAATCTTTCTTTTGTGTCTCTTTACTCTGGCCAAATCACTTCTGTATGGAAATCATTTTGCAGCCTGTGTGGAATGAGCTTGTGGTTTTGATTTGTTTCCTAATAAAATGGTCTAGCATAGTAACTGTGAAAACTGACTTTACCTGATGCCTTTTATGGTCCTTTTGTCAAGATTAAAGAGATAAGAAAGGCAAATCCTCAGGCAACTAAACATGTAGGTTTTTTAGATTGCCTGTGAGAGATGAAGTGGATAAGTTTGATCCTCGTGATGTAGTGTCTGTTCTGTGAGCAAATAAAAAACTCTCATCCACAGATGTTTGTTTGGACACTTTCCCCAAAAGCTGTTTTCATATATGAAAACCCCAAAAGTTTGAGCATATTTTGTATCTTGGCAACCAGAAGATGTGCAGACACTGTCAGGGAAATGCTGATCCTACATTTCATTAACCTGTATGTCCTCTTTAATGTAGAGGACACAGTTATGCTGTGTAGTATCTTTTATAGAGATATCAGGGTGCCTGTTTTTACAATGTGGAAAGAAGAAATGGAAGATTCAGCAGGACAGGAACATTTCTATGTTAGTAGCCAAAACAATAAAATCTGCCTTAGAAGTACTGCTTTCCAGCAGCAGTAATTCCAACAAAGACATAAAAGTACTGTTGAGCAGCTTATACATGAATAGAAAGGAATAATCACTGGTTGACATGTTACTAGGATTTTTTTTTTTTTAATTTCATCTGCTTCCTTAAGTTTGGTCTAAATGTGGAACTTTTTGAAAGCGCCATGTAAGTGGTGTATACACTAATCCTATTATTCATTAATAGGATTAATGAGTGTACCTCCTGTATAAAGCTTTGAAAATGTACCCTCTAGGTCCCAAGCTTCCCTTTTTTTGTGAATTGATTGTCAAGATAATCCACATATATGTGAATTATATATCTCTTCATGGGCCTGAATTTTGCTCTGCATTTACAATTAGTAAGCATTGTTTATGTACCTAGGGGCATTCTAACAGAACAGTGAAAGTGAGTAATGTGTTATGCTGATGCTTTTAATGGTTATCAGTTCTGTTTAGGCAAGACATCTTGGATGAAAGAATTAAAGTTATCTTTTAAAAAAATCATAAATTCACTCATCTGTAATTTCAAAAACAAATAGACAAATTAATGTATTATAAAGTTCAAAGTAAATAGGTATTAACTGAAATAGAAGTACTAGTGCATTATTAAAGCTGCAAACAACTCATGCAGCTCATGATGTCCTGGCTTCTGTTTTTTCCTAAGCTGAGCAGACACTGATCTGAAAGACAGACATGTCTCAGTTTAAAGATCCAAAGTTGTCTTATAGGCAGGTACATTTTCAGAAATATGATTGGTATTCCTATAGAACTCAAGTTTTACAAAAGCAGGTTTTTCTTTCTATTTGAACAAAAAAATCTGCTAAATTGCTTATGAACAAAACTCAAGAAGTATCAGTTAAAAAGAAACAAGATACTCCCTAATATTATCATATACTTTTCTTGCTGATAGGTATTTGAAGCCCACTTCATCATCTTCAGAGGCAAGGTGCTTATGTCTGCCATTCCGTGACTGAAAGCAGTTTTCAAGCTGGGGTGTAGCTTAATTGGTGATTTGAGTTGTTTTTTTTAAATTTCTTTTTCCCTAGAATGAATCTCGAATCTTAACCACATCCCTATGCTATAATCAGTGAACAAACAAGAGGACAGTAAATGAAGCTCTTAGCTGATATGCTCTCTAGTAAGAAGAGATTCTGTTTTTGAGTCTGATATCCTATCAATCAGTCATTACAACCTTAATTTGGCACAATTGAACCCCTTCTTAAATGTCTTTCATTAAAAAAATTCTGAAGAGGAGGAACTAAAGATGATTCAAGCCTTATCATTTGGTAACTTTGGTTCATCTCTATTTTGAAAAAAAAACCAAAAAACAAAAAACAAAAAACCAAACACTTGACTGAGTTTTGTCATTGTAAATGCAATTAGATGAGTAAAACTTCTGCTTAATACCTGTTGGAGAAAGCATCCTTAAATTCATTCTCATCCATTTTTATTATGCTGGAGGAAAGAGTTTTGTTTCAAATGTTTGTGTCATACAATTTTTGGTTTTGTAAATGGAGTTTTTTCCTACACAGAATTTAGTAAATTCAAATTCATCTGCATGATCATGTTAGAATTGTATTCAAGGTGGAAAGGGAAATTTAGACTGCCTAAATATTGTTCTTCCCAAGATTTTCTTTAGGCTTTGCCACTCTTGGGTACTAAAATCTAGCTTGTTTTATATTAAAGCTGGAGTTGCTGCAAACTCTTTTAATCAGGAGCACAATGCTGTAAGTTCTTCTTTGTGAAAACTCATCAGATTCCTTGGGCTCTGGGTATACAAATGTGTACAATGCTTAGTCCTGGCCTTTTGTTCAGACTAGTGTTAGAAAGAGGGTTAGAAGTTGTATACCACAAAAGACTTTTCTTATGTTTTGTTTTGTGTCTTCTAGCTGTGACAAGTATATTTGTATGCTTTAGCTTTCTATTTCTGAAACAAAGACCAGTGTAATCAATGCTCTTCAATAGAGTTATCCAGACAGAGAAGGTAGGAAACCAGACGTTTTTGAAGGTACGAGGTGGAATTCAGGGTGCTGTGTTTTAGTGCATAGTCTCTGGAATCTATGCTTAAATATGATTAAGGGTAAGATTCCAAAACAATCTGTTCTATTTCAGGTGACAAGTATAATGCTATGCTAGTCCTATCCTGCAGCACCCTGGGTCACTTGTCTGGGTACAAGTCAAACATATTTCGTAGAGAAGTCTCCGATGAAGAAACTAGAGTTTTCAAGTAGAGATTTAAAGCCTGGAAGTTTACCAACTTTGTTAAAAAGAATATATTAATTAGATATAAGATTAGTCCCATTAAAATCAGTGACAAAACTCATTCTGCTCTCTGTGATATTCAGCACAATATGGAAATGAAAGGTTAAAATTTGTTATTGCCTGCTACTTTTTGAAGTACTTGGTGGAAAAAATGAGTTATGCTCCTATGACTACAAATTCTAGCTTAAGATAATGATTATTCAGTAGCTGAAAATTTTTTGAATTTACTACTAATTGGGAAGTTAGATAATAACAAGGTGACTAAAGGTTAAGCAACAAGATTTGGAAAGATTTATATCATCATGTTAAGGCAAATGGTGAGGATATGAGATTATCCATGTGTGTGTATTAGCAGAAAAAAACACGGTGGTGAGAGAAACATCACTGGTATGTTCAATCCCCAGCATTAACAACATAACTTGTTTTGATGTTTATGAATGTTCAAACTGTTACCATGAGATGAGGGAAAGTGGCACTTTGCATGTACAACGATGCGTCATAATATCATTGCTACCCAAATTAAATTGATGTTATAGGAACCCCCTAGTGCTTTCAGTGCAGAAGAACAACTAAGAGCCTGCTGAAGCAGAGTGTGTTTTCATATCTCTCTGATGACAAGCCCTCTGGGCTCAGATAAGAGGAGGCTGAGAGAATAGTCATTTGGTCCATAATAATATCTGAGTAGCAATGTCCACATAGCTTTTAAATCAGCTATGACGACTAACTAAAAAAAAGTTATATCCAGGCTGTGTGCTGTTTATAGATAGCACAAAGATTCATTTCCCAGATTGCTTTTGAAGGAGGGACAAATGTTATTTTTGGTTGGTAAATGGGATTAGTGTTCTCTGAGAGACAGTGGTATCAGGTAAAAATCGACATCTTTTTTGCTGTGATAGTAATATAATTTTGAAATGTAACTTTCCTTTCTCATACTTCTTTCCCCCTGATATTCTATACTGACGTTGTGCCAGACATGTTAGCTAGTCAGCTTGCCTGCTTTGCCTCTGAAGAAGTCAGGTGTATATAGTATTATTTTACACAGGAGAGATTGTTTTTTACTAGCATATTTTACTCTTCAAAGATTTAAATTCCTTTTGTGAAGCTTTTTTTACTCCTGGAGGAAAAATAAACTGACAGAAGTATAAAACATTTGCTACCTCTTTTGCAACCTCTTTTCACTTCAGTATTTTAATCATTCATCAAATTATTCTTCTCTGCAAAAATATGTCATTGTAGAAGACAGGCCATCTACAAAGATACATTCCGGAGGTCTTACATTGGCTTAATGAAAATTCCAATACTAGACATGGCTGTTAAGTTTTGGTTTTCTTTAATTTTGCAATCAATAATACATTATTGATCTTTCCCTGAACTTAACCCTTGATGTGTATTAACAAAATCCAAGATTACATCTCTAATGAACTTCTAACAGAAAAATGGCTTTCAGTCTACCCGAAATGTTTGTTATTCACTAATATGGCAGTTATTGTTAACTGAATAAGTTAAAGAACAGAATATATTTATTTTTGCACATATTTTCCTGATGTTCTAGAACAGTCTTTTAGACAGAAAATTAGTATGACCTTATGAAAATTAAGTTAGGGAATCAAAAAACATTTTGCCAAATACTTTATTTCACATAGATGTATGTTTTCAGAGAGAAGTACAAAACCCCACAACTTGATATGGAAGTTGGTGGGAGTTCTGACCTACTTAAGCTTATGCAACTTTAACCATTGTATTTCTGTGTCAAACTATGTAATGTAATTTATTTTTTGATTTGGGTTTGGTCTGTGTATGAAATACTATTTGAGAGGATTTTTATCGTATCTGTGAATCTAAACTAATCGTGTTTTAGCAGTGCAGTGGATTAGCTTATGTCTCTTAGGACAGGATTTAAAGTAAGAGTTGTCATCTTCTGTGAATGTCTCTTGTTTTGTTAGTAACGGATAAAATAAGCACGACTAATACTCCTGGCTACAGACTGTATTTCAATAAACGTGTAAAACAAAGACTAATTAGATGACATGGTCTGTAGGAATGAAATGGAAGCAGAAGTGTAAATGAAATACTGATAAAATTAGACAGATGATGCAGTCCAGACCTCTTCCATTCATGGTACTTTTCTCTACACAAACTTGCCAGAGTTAAATACAAGTATTTTGCGACCTTGTAAAAGCCTGACATTTGTATTCTTTTCATTCTAGCTCTTAGTAAATTCAGTTTTCTGTTAATAACTGAAGAAGAAAGACGTGCTAAGAGGACAATAGAGGGATACATTGCTATTTTGCTACTAATTAAAATAACTGGGTATTTTGTGTCAGTTGTGGGTTAACCCCCATAGGCAGCTATTTATCCATTTCCCAGAAAGTAGGGTGTCATCGTGCATAACAGTTACTTGGGAAGACAAACGCCGTCACTCCGAACGTCCTCCTTCCTCCTTCTTTCCCCCAGCTTTCTTGCTGAGCATGATGTAATATGGTATGGGATATCCCTTTGGTCAGTTGGGGTCAGCTGTCCTGGCTGTGCCCCTTCCCAACTTCTTGTGCACCTCCAGCCTACTTGGCAGTGAGGCAGCATGAGAAACAGACAGCCTTGACGCTGTGCAAGCACTGTTCAGCAGTAGCTCAAACATTGGTGTGTTATCAATGCTGTTCTCATCACAAGTCCAAAACACGCTTCCATACGAACTGCTATGAAGAAATTTAGCTCTACCCTAGCCAAAACCCGTAGAGTGTCTGAAAGGAAGGGACAAAGTGAACAGGCAAAGGATTAATGCAAGAAATAGAAAATAGGTGGCTGCAATAGCCTGACCAGAAGAGATCAAAAGTTCCTGTGTGAGCTACCAAGTAGTTGTGACTTGCCTATAAATGCTTTGGCACAATAAAGCAAGTAATAGACTGGCCACTAGCATGGTGTCTTTTGGCATACCTTCAGTGGTTATCATGGATAAATATGCAACCTTGATGTTATTGAGGACTAGGCCTATGTATGGTTCATCTTCCACATGTTTCTTCTGCAGTTCTCCTGTAGCACATAACAGAACTGCGCTCAGTGCTCCTTTTTGTATGTATGTATGCCAGTGTCCTCTAACCTTGTATAAATAAAACAAGCAAATGCTATTTCTTTCTATGATATATGATATTTGAGTAAAGTGAAATTTCACCTCTTTGCTTTGCAACGTAGATATCACCATTATGGTGAACTGAACGTCAGTGCAGCTTGTTCTTGTCTGCCTGTCAAGCTGAAGAGCAATTTCATGCCAAGCCTAGGGTACTCTACAGAAGGATAAACCCAGCTTATACATACATAATTAACTGTAATTTTTAGTACAGTACTCCTCAGGTTGCTATTGTGAAAACTGCATTGGGTTTATTCTTTAATACATTGATTACAATAGATTATTCAGTAGCAGAGAGAACCAGGCACAGCTGAGCAACTTTTGCCATGCTCGTGGCATCAGAACTGCTGTTCATAACTTTATTTGAGAAGGTGAAAAATGTTCTGCTGATAATGCTGAACTTGATGATGCAAAAGGTGGGAGGGGAGAAAAGAAAGAGGCATATTGCTCTGATGATTGATAAATCCTATTTAATCCTTCCAATTTATTTCCCTCTTTTTCAAAAGGCTATGTGAACACATTGTCAACATTTTCCTTTTTTTCTTTAAATTAATGCAGATAGTTATTTTGTTGTATCTCCTGCCTTGAGGATTCTCCCCTTTTTCTTTGCCAGGTTCCTCCAGTTATCATTTCCACAACTTGCTTTATGTAATCTCTCCTCTATTCTCACCTCCAAGATCCCATTCAATTTGAGTTTGTGCAGGGAATTTTGCTTTCAGTAATGCAAGCTAAGGTTGTTCCAGTGTGTTTCCTTCTTGCCATCCTCCCCCTCCAAAGTTTGTATGTTTTTGAAGTCAGCCTTCTGGAAGGACATGAAACACCAGAGGCAATCATAATTTTGTGTTAATGAAGTTATTTGTCAGTGAATTAAAATTCAGAAGTGAAGTTTTCAGTTAATTACATATGAAAAATTACCAAAAAGTGCAACAGGCCCTGTTATTTTGATATTAAGTTCCATTTATTTGACACTGCACTTTCAGCTTTCAGTATTATGCAGATTTTCTGCATTAACAGTAAAATCTAAAAACCAAGAATGAATGAAAAGCATGTTCTGTTCAGTTAACCATGGAACGCTAAAATCCTGTAGTGTAGCACTTGTCTACAAACCAAAAGTCATTGACTAAATTTTCAGGTTATGGTCTCATAGTCTCAAGTAGATGGAAATGAAATAATTGCTGCTGTAACTATTTAAATGCATTCCCTGTGATCTAATTGCTTTTGCTTTAAATGACTACGCCCATTCCTCATTTAGCATGCCCAATGCATCCACTTAGACTTACATGATGCATTTTGTCCTCACTTTAACGTACATTAAAATGTTGTTGCACTCTGAAACAGGAAGTTAGGGCTAAGAATGTGTAATTTATTTGAAACTCAAGTAAATGCTATTTAGGTTAATGTCCAGCTGGTTTGAAATAGGTCTCTGAAGGCACAGACTAGGACTGGTCTAGGCTAGAAGTGCTGCCTCCTGCTGCCATTGAGCGTTCCCTATATTTGTGCAAATATTCTGCACTTCAGGGTAGCAGTATATAGCAAATAGAGACCATGTGCACTGAGTTGTGTATTCCACCCTAGACTGTGCTTTTTTGCATACTGATACATATCCAGTTACTTTGGTTTATTTTCTTTACAGAAAATGTATATGCCATGACTGAAGGGATACAGAATAGTCCCTTTTAAGGTGAAGGATGGGGGAAAGGAATAGTGCTTAACGGCTGCTACTGCCTGGCAAAATGTTGTATGTAAATTAATGCATTTTGACTTTTTGTGTGGACAGATGGTAGGTTAAGGCAAACCTAAAGATATTTCCTCCCATGATGATTTTGTAAAGCAGCATAGCAGATTGTCAGTTTGTAGACTGTTCTAATGGGACAAATTTTTTGACTGCTGGGTTGTTGCGTGGCGCTAAAACTATGTGAATTGTAGCTCAGTGCTGTATCCTGGTGAATCAGTGTTTGCAAGTATCTCCAATCATACAGATTGGATTCCTGAGTGACTCTGCCTGTGAAGGATAATAATTTCTGGCACCTTAATCTCCCTTCTCTTGGTGCCGATGTCTAAAAATAAAGGCCATGGTTGTATTTAATTTTGTGAAATCCAGCATGCAACTTTTAACTTGGCTGAGCTCTGTGGCTCCATCCAGCTACCTCCTCCCCCCAGCTCCCAAGGAAGATAACTTTCCCCACTTTGTTCCATTTCAGTCCTTCTAATGGTGCTCTCCAGCTCTGAGTGGCTGAAATGCCTTCTATTTTGTCCTTTGCAACCTCTTTTGCTGGTATATAAACAGGTTGCTATTTGCCCTAAGAAACAGCTTGATATGCACTTCTGCAGCGAGTCTGGGAAACATTACTGTCCAAAGATGGCAGCTGAGGTACTCTCTGAAACTGAGAAGCCCTAACACCCACCTCGACAGGATTGACTCAGCATGTTAATTTGAAATTTCAACTTCACTGCTGACCCCTATATTGTGTCAGCTTTTGGGTTTGGAATTTAGCCTTGAATCATATGTGTTTCTGAAGTTATATTTATAAGCAAAGCAGGAGAATAAAGTTATTTTAAAAGGAAACTTCTATCAAATTCCTGGGAAGGAATGGATTATGTTACTAAGCACTCACCAAGCCTCTGGTTTTTGATTATGAGTAAGAAAGCAATATGAACAGCAGCTGACTTGCTGATCTCTGTCTTTACTTAAAAGTCAGAGCTCAGGCATTCATTTAGAGGACTGAATACTTTTTTTCACTAGAGCCTGTACAGTTCTTCTGACATTCACAGTTAATATTGATATTCTGTAGGCCAGAAAATATTACTAGAGAAAGAATGCATCAAGGCTGATTCTGCTTTGAATGGAGTTAGTAGAAGTTTAACCATTGCTTGTAAAAGGAGGAAGACTAGACTGAAAAAGATTTATAATTCAAATGTGTTTAATGGTTGTGTATCTGTATGGTACAGATACACTATTTTGAGTATATTTAAAAAAGACAGTCTCTCTTATTTCTAGGGCATTGTCTTGTTTTTAGTCTCTCCATAATTAGTTTCTATTTATAGAGCAGATCAAGAGAAGTAGCTTGCAGATGTCAAAAAGATGCATGTTTTCTCACATATGAGTGTTTTCTTGCTTTAACTTTACACAAATACTTTATTATCAATGCTTTTTAAAAGACCAGAGGAGGTATATAGACTTTAATTTTTTTCTGTATGATTAATACCAGCCATTTGTGTTTTGCTTTCATTTGTAAGTACTTCAAACTCTGCCATAGGAAGGAGAAATGGGCTATATGTATTTAAATGTACACATAAAGATTAAAAGAATTGCAATCCTCATATTTTTAGTCACCTACATCACTATAATGGATCTCTAACATGAAAGTTCTATTTTACAAAGTGCTATTACCAGTACTTGTTTCCATTTTTCATCTTAGAAAAACATTTAATTTCCAACTTAAGTTCTCACTACATACTTTTAAATTCCCTTATATTATCAATGCTCCTTCTATGTCTCAAGAGGTTAGGTAATTTACTGCTTTTGACTCAATAAAACTCTTACAGGCAGTTATGCTACTGAAATTTTGGTAAAATAACATGTGGGGATAAAAAAAAAGAAGCGATGAGTA